>NC_056733.1:1332649516-1332949516 GCF_019279795.1 Protopterus annectens
ATTACTCTTTTGTAAAAATACATCTGCAGAGAAGCAGGAAAGCTTCCATGAAACAGAAGAAACAGAACATCAGACATATAGTTCAGCCCAATGCCAGCTTTAAAAAGTACTGAATAAAACAATTTTCAATGAATAATAACTGAAAATGCAATAATAAAGAAAGTAAATTAACTTTGATTAGATTATAAGTTGGATGAAGTTGTAGGCTATGATCACATTAGACACTGAATTGGATTAATTGATAATTTCTGAAGGTATATTCGGAAATCATGCATTCTGTTTGATAACATTTAAATAACACAATACATTATGATCTTAGTAAACCTTAAAATGCCAAAATAATGTATCTATCAGCCTTGGGAAATCCTAGAATCTGAAACTGAATAACAAATAAGTATGGTAGATAATTCTGCGAGCATTGATTATGTGTGTGTGTGTGTGTGTGTGTGTGTGTGTGTGTGTGTGTGTGTGTGTGTGTATTCGTGATATTTTCATCGTGTCCTGATATTTTTGGTTTTCCTTGGAACATGAAGCAGGGCCTTCAGTGCGAGTTGGCGTGTTGGTGGCAGAAGCGGTCGTGGAGTTTGCCTGTGGGAGTTTTGAGAATGGATTGTATCTTGTTGGGTTGGATTATCTGGAATGGAGGTGAGAAGAAGTTATGGACAATGTTTGAAGCTGTGCTGGTGATTGAGTGGCTGGTGGCTTGAGGATGAGGATGGGATCGCAGTGTGGACGTGACCATTGGGGCCTGCGGTTGGCTGCAAAAATACATCTATGGAGTACTTTTAATTTTTTTTTTTTTAAATTGCTGTTTTTTGTGTGGTGCTGAGTGGAATGGGGAGATGTGGCAGCTGATATTTTTGTGCCTGAAGTTGGACTAAAACTGGAATGTATTGGTGCTGGAGTTGAACTGCAGCGGTTGTACTTTTGGCACTGCCGGTTGGCTCGTGCTACTGTTTTTTATGTTTATTTTTTTCTTGTCATTGAGTAATTTTTTTTTTGTTTATATATGTAATGTTGTGGTAAATGCTGAGCTAAATTTCATTCAGCTGTGCACTTGTGGGTGCATGCGGTTGAATGACAATAAAGTGAATCTTGAATATATATAGATATATTTTTTATATATATATATATATATATATATATATATATATATATATATTCATAGGTTCATACTAAGCTAACTGCCCTTGCGAGCCATTTTAAACCTAGGCAGTTATCCCTTGTGAGACTCAAACCCTGCACCTTGTGTTTGTAAGGCAATCACCTTAACCATTAGGCCACCCTCCCAACCCTAATAAACAGCACTTGCAAGGCTCGAACCCAAGGACCCTCCACACCCTAGACAGGGTGATTTACCACTAAGCCATGACAGATATATTAGCACAGATATATGTATATATGGGTTCAGTGTGTTTTTCAGTACATTAAAAGTTTAGGAATGAAGCATGCTTTATTGAACTGCTGGCATTTGGTTTTGGGTGCACTTTACATGATGAGGATTTGAATTTTGGCCTTTCCCCACTGTTTTATAACTCAAAGCTGATACATATAATTAGCAGGGTGTGCAGGATGGCTTGCCCCCTGCATTAAATATGTTTTGATTTTTATTTTATATAAATACTGCATATATATATATATATATATATATATATATATATATATATATATATATATATATATATATATACATACACACACACACACACACACACACACACACACACACACACACACACACACACACACACACGTCTGGCAAATCTCACCAAATAAAATGTCCAGATGAGCTGATGTTTGTGTTGTTTCATCTAGGGAAGTGCTGTCACTTAAACTTTCAATAAAGCTGTAAGGGAAGAGAGAATCTTTACTGTATTAGCTAGACCTGTTTTTGATGTCCAGAGCAGTGGCTCTGGTTTAGGAATGCTAATAAAAGTGAAGAACATTAGGACAATAAGTACATTTCCTGCAGGGTTCACATCCCACCTTACCAGAATAAACAGAGACAACATTTTTACATCCTTTATAATCAGAGAAGTATTGCCTCATACTTTTCCCTTCTTTATAACTAAAGGCACATCTCTCAGGCAACAGATTACAAAAAATATATAATCTTTCAAAATATGTCATTTATTATTAACTACATTACCCAAAACATGACTATTGGAGGCAAAGGTAGTCATAAACTAAATTATTGAATCAGACTTTATTTCCCATATATGGTAAAAACTATACCCTATCAGTACTAATAATCTCACCTTCAGCTCTATGTTTCACAGGACTTGAAAAATCCCCTGTACAGTAGATGATTTCTTATTGAGTCTACTGCATTATGAAACAGTGTATCCTCACTATAAATCCTCCTAATCCTTCTAAATTGAAATTTCAGTATATTTTCAATCAAAGGTTTGGGGTAAAAACTCTGTGTCATTAATACGGCACTCTTACTATTTTTTTTTTTACATACAGAGAAGTGGATAGTGTATCATTCCAATTTTTACTTATTTTAATATCCAACACATTTGCCTAAGTTACAGCACTAGTCAAAATAAAACTAATGCCAAAATGGTTACAATTCAAATAACTCATAAACATTAAATCATTAAAAACACCATTTCAGGTCAACTAACAGTCATTCAAATATCATTTCCAAGAATTTATATATGTAAATTGATTATTAGATCACTCATTAAACACACATTGCTGTTGAAAAAAGTCCTTAAACACATCCACTTAAATGGGTGTAAAGGCCACACCCATTGTGGTTCTACTGACTTGTAAATAGAACTACTTATTAAAGAAAAAGGCATTCTTATTAAGCACAAGTTCAAACAAATCCAACAAAAAAATCATTAAACTCAATTGGATATAATGTAGATTTATTTAAAATGCATTTCATAGTGGCTATTCTTCCATCAGGAGGAATGGTAGTATACAGTAAAAAAACCTCCAGAGTTCATTAAGTCATCTCAGCCAATTCAATATTTTTAAGGCTATGCAAAAAGTCAGTGGTATCCCTCACTTGACAATCAATCCAAGAGAAAAGAGACTTAAAACAATCTGTGAAATACAATGAAAGAGATTCTGCCAATCAACACCTTCCAGACAGAATAGACCTCTTGGGGTAGGGATGAACTGTTTATGCATCTTTGGAAGTAAATAAAAAATTTGTGGAATGGGTGCATTGACCATTTAATGATTTATAGTTGAAAAGTCAATAGTGACTTGTTCAAGGGACTTTTATAAAAAAAATAAATCAATCTGTTGTTTGAACATTGGAGTGCATTCAGTTTCCATTGTATGATAAAGGTGTAATTCCAAAAGCTCTTTTAAAGCTTCTTGTTCATAATCACATCTTGATCAAATAACAATTTAACTTCGTTTATCTGCCTTAGTAACAATATTCCTTTGATATCTGCTGTTTATCCATACTCATATTATGGCCAAAGTTTTTAAACAAATTTATTTGATACTTAATTCATGTAACACAGCCCTTTCAAAAAATCTGACTGTGGAATGGTATGGGGGTTAAATGTGGGTTTCCTAAATTTAAAATGGATGGTGCAGTGGTGCAGTGGTAGCATCATTGCCTCACAGCAAGAGGTTCTCCGGTTCAATTCTCGGCTGGAATGCCTTTTGTGTGGAGTCTGCATGCCGTCCCTGCATTCATGTGGGTTTCCTCTGGGTGCTCCGGTTTCCTCCCACATTCAAAGACATACATCTAGAGCATTTCTTCCTGGGGCTCTGAAAAAATAATATAGATCTTATTGCTTGCTGCTGCATGCTGGAGCTTACTTGCTGTGGGATGGATTTGAAGTGTTCTTAAGACACTCAGTCTTGCTGGCTGGATTCTGCTGAAATTCAAAGTCTGGTTATATTTGCATTCACAGTCTGTTGCATACAGAAACATGCAGAATATACACTGATGAGAGAATATACTTTGCATCACTTGTCTTTAAGAGTAGTAACCAATAACTTTTATAATAAATCAAACTGGACAAACGTTGCAGCTTAAAAGTACTGTTCCATCTTTACTTCTCATATAGTACAGATGATGTGAGAGATATAACATTTACCTTAAGACACATGAGTCCCTACCATACCTCTAACATAACTGGATTTATACAGCTCTTTATATACAGTTTTTAGTCCTCTTGGTATCCTGTAGAAACAATACTAAGCTTCCTTGTTTAACAATGTCTTGTAAGAGACCAGCTTTTCTGACAGTGTGAATATCCTGTAACAGTGTCCTGATGTCCATGTAGAAAAACATATTTTTGAGGAAACACATTGTCCTGTATTCTATTTGGATCTGTGTATAGGAACATATGTTCTTGTGCCAATGCTGATAAGCATATCCTGTTTTCCATGCAGAAAAACATATTTTTGAGAAAACACATTGTCAGAGATCAGCTTTTCTGACAGTGTGAACATCCTGTATTTTATTTGGATCTTTGTATAAAACATCTGTTCTTGTGCCATATCCTGTTTTTCCATGCAGAAAAACATATTTTTGAGAAAACACATTGTCACAGTGTCATAAACATATCCTGTTGTTTTAGGAAACATATTGTGTCCATCCTGTTATTTTAGGAAACATATTGTGTCCATTTTTATATGCAGAAAAACATGTCAGTGTTCTTTAAAAGCAGATTTTGCATTTTTGCTCTTGCATACATCCTGTTTTTAAGTCTGTAAGGGAAAAATGTCCATTCTTTAAAAGCAGATTTTGTATTTTTGCTCTTGCATACATCCTGTTTTAAGTCTGTAAGGGAAGAATGTCCATTCAGCAGATTCCTTTTCCAAGCCATGGTCATTTAGTATGACTGCTGATCACATATTACTAAACTCTGTTTCTGCATTTAAGCAAGCCTTTTCTTTCAGCATATTTACAACATAATTAATTTCAGACTAATATTAATAAAATCTAACAATTCCCTCTGTTTTTAAACATACTCAAAACATTTTATATAGAAAACACATTAAGAAACAAACCTATAGTTTGATACAACAAATCAAAATGCAATTTTACATAGTTAATACAATGATATTAAAGTATTACTACCAAAACTGAATGTATTTAACAACTTTTTCTTTTGCAGACCATTCTGTGAAAATATTTTATCAGTTATGAGCTGTGTCTGCTTTAGTTTAACTTGATCAATTTATTATTTTGCAATCATAGAATTTCATTTATGACTTAGAACTGTTTCATTAACTCTTTGCAACTGTTGAATTAACTATAAGAGACAGTAACCATGTGCTACTGCAAGCATTTATACACTACTGAAAACACACAATTTCAATGTCATTTTAACCATAACATTGTGATCATGTCTTCGAACTGCTCATTAACATTTTGGTAAAATACTGAACTGGGCTTAGATAATAAATATTTGAAAGCAATTATTTTACTGGGGTAAAACCAGTGATATTACAACTTGACAAATTACTTTTGAACTTATTACAATGTATCCTGATTAGTATGTATTTACACAGAGTGTTTGCTATTTATGCATTTCAATCTAGTAGGTATCTTGGACCCATTGTATTCTTTAAATATGTTTTTTTCACACATATTCATTACTAGACATTAATTTCATTTGTACTGAATTCTTCTGCATTTGTACATACAAAGACTATAATTTGTACTGAATTCTTCTGCATTTGTACATACAAAGACCATCACTTGTACTGAATTCTTCTGCATTTGTACATACAAAGACTGTAAAGTACATTTAGTCTAATCTTACAAATTTAATAACATTAATATTAAGCAAAATCTTGGAAAATGTTTGTCTCTTTAGAAATATCTAGTGGAATTGATACTAAATCCATATGTCCTGTTATTTTAAACTACATACTTAACAATTATAAACATTGATGCTTTTTTATACCAACATTGTTTTGCCAAAAACATATTAAAAATAGTGACCATTCTTGCTATTAGAAACATTTATGCATTTTGCATATCTTTATTCTCTCTTGTATAGCTTTAATAAAGCAATTTTAAATCATCTCTTGTTTTTTAAACCATCTCTTGTATAGCTTTACAGTTTAACAGTCTGTAAATACAATTTAATTCTAAACAATACAATAATAACCATTATGATAGCTATTAACAACTTGTAAAATATCTTATCCTGTCAGGTTTAATCCAGTTTTCCAGTATTTCTAATACACTAATACCTGTTTTTCCCCCATAAAAGAGTATTGTCAAGAAGGAATGAAATATTTTTTCCTGTAGCTTTATTTCAGACCCTTGTTGTTTATTTTTTCTGTAGCTTTATTTCAGACCCTTGTTGTTTATTTTTTCTGTAGCTTTATTTCAGACGCTTGTTGTTTATTTTTTCTGTAGCTTTATTTCAGACCCTTGTTGCTTATTTTTTCTGTAGCTTTATTTCAGACCCTTGTTGTTTATTTTTTCTGTAGCTTTATTTCAAACCCTTGTGCAGTGCTGCTTATACAGTCAGTGTAAAACTGAGAAAGTTCCCCTCCCCCTTATACAGTCAGTGTAAAACTGAGAAAGTGCCGCCCCCCTGTAGTACTTCAGCACTGTTTACCTGCCCTATGCTGTGAGAATAGAATGTATGTCAGCCCAACACTTTGGTTATACATTTATTTTATTAGGTTACTAAATACAGCTTTCACTGTATATTACCTCTAGTAGGTATTTACACCCTCCTGCACAATTGATTTGAACTGTATATATACTATAGCCCATTTGCTGGCTGTACTTGATGCAACTGAGTTTTTTTCTTCTCTTTTAACATTTACTTGCAAACAGATTATCAGTGACATCTATGCACAATTGTGACATTTTATTACAATTACTAAATAGTGTTGCCTGTAAACAATTTAACAAGTATGTTTTAATAACAATGATGCTTTAGAAAAACTCAAGCTACTTATCTGGCAATCAGTCTTGTTGTTTATCTTATCTTTCCAGCATTTCCTGTAACTATTCATTCAGTCTAGAAGGTCTGAGCTCACATTTCATACTCTATAAACTATAAATTATTTTGGCATTTCTCCTTTAATGTGATTGTGATTTACATAACTATGCATTTATACAACATAGACATTATTTTACAATTACCTTACATGGATTTCAGTATTTTTTTTATTTATTTAACTATTTAACTGTCCTGCCATTAATTTTACAAAAACTGTTTGAATAATACCATCTGTGATTTTTTTTTTTTAATTTAGAACTTTAACTGTTTGGTGTTACTATACAATTATAAAAAATTGTAAAAAAAAAACCAAAATAGATATTAGCTTAATTAACATATGTTTATATTTATATTTGCTGACGTCTGCATTTTGCTTTTGTGTATTGTAAACAAATGTACTCTAGATGAAAAGAACATACATGCATGTCTGCCTTGTATCTGTATATCTTTATACAAGCATGTCATGTCTTGTGACTTTAAATTTTTATTCTTATTAACTATTTTTATGTAATTTTATACACTAGAACAGTTTTGTTTACCTTTTGACTATGCTAATGAATGGCATTCATATGCTTTACTTTACTGTAGTACTGATAGATGTCTTGCTTTAACTGAATGAAAGTAAAACTTTTAAAAATGATTTGTCCAGACATTAGATCCTACCATCCTATCATGTATGTTTAACCATTTTCAAAACATAAACATATTATAAAATATATTTCTTTTGCACAGATTAACTGTGTATGCAGGAAGTTCCCAGTCTTTGTCAGTTCAGCTAATTTATTTCCTTTATCTTGCAACTTCTGTTGAATTTCCTGTGATGTTGCATGGTCTTTCTGACATTCTTTAGTAAACTGTTCTGCTGAATTTGAAACTCCTATGCACTTTTGAAAAGATGTATGTATAACTTGTCTAAGCTTCCTGAACTCATTGTGTCTGTCTTTTAGAAGTTTACTACATTCCTTTGTAATAAAATGTACTAGGGGTTTTATCAGTAACTGATTTGACTCACATGTGGTGACAGGACATAACTGTTCAACATCAGAATGTAATGGAAGCACTTTACCCTTAGTTAATTCTTCAGATCTGTCTTTACAGTCTATTTTTTTCACAATATGATGCAGTATTATTTTATGGCATAATACACAAAATGCAGTTTTTGTTGAAGCACACAATAAACATTTGTCATATTCCACATGGTTTTCTTTGAGATAGCAGTCAAATATTGTAATACATTTGCATAATGCCTTACTATCAACCTGCCCTAATAAGGTTTTACATTTACTAATGTGCTGTGTATACCAACATAGCAATTTGCTAAAGATTGGTTTACTCCTGCATGAATTATAAATAATATCCATGCTATCTAATAAAAAAAACTGTCTAAGAATATACAAACTATGTAAGAATATACAAACTCTATTTAACATCATCCACACTAAATATGTGACACAGAAAAAAGTCTTACCAGTTAGCAAGAAAACAGGTGATCAAGCTGCTGTTGCTGATGGCTAGAAATTTTTCAGAGTCACTTGAGAAGCTGGTGAAGCACAACAGGCAGCGAACTACTGTGCTAGTGGACATTCACCTTTTCTTGAAGAATTTATGGCACTGCGAATTTCTTGAACTAGTCTCACTCCGGATTGTAGATGTCTAAAAAACTTTATTACTGCGAGCTGCATAAACTGGAATACTTCTGTTTAGGATTTACACAAACGTACACATGTTAGTTACTGCAATTTGACTGAAGTGACCCTCTGCAGGGCTTACCATCACTCCTCCTGTTTTTGAATTGCAGATTGTAGGTTCAAATGCAGGCTAGCTTGCCATTGAAAAAATTACATTGGAGCTAGTCACTCGGCTGGCTTGCCATTGAAAAAATAATATAGATCTTATTGCTTGCTGCTGCATGCTGGAGCTTACTTGCTGTGGGATGGATTTGAAGTGTTCTTAAGACACTCAGTCTTGCTGGCTGGATTCTGCTGAAATTCAAAGTCTGGTTATATTTGCATTCACAGTCTGTTGCATACAGAAACTTGCAGAATATACACTGATGAGAGAATATACTTTGCAGCACTTGTCTTTAAGAGCAGTAACCAATAACTTTTATAATAAATCAAACTGGACAAACGTTGCAGCTTAAAAGTACTGTTCCAACTTTACTTCTCATATAGTACAGATGATGTGAGAGATATAACATTTACCTTAGGACACATGAGTCCCTACCATACATCTAACATAACTGGATTTATACAGCTCTTTATATACAGTTTTTAGTCCTCTTGGTATCCTGTAGAAACAATACTAAGCTTCCTTGTTTAACAATGTCTTGTAAGAGACCAGCTTTTCTGACAGTGTGAATATCCTGTAACAGTGTCCTGATGTCCGTGCAGAAAAACATATTTTTGAGGAAACACATTGTCCTGTATTCTATTTGGATCTGTGTATAGGAACATATGTTCTTGTGCCAATGCTGATAAGCATATCCTGTTTTCCATGCAGAAAAACATATTTTTGAGAAAACACATTGTCAGAGATCAGCTTTTCTGACAGTGTGAACATCCTGTATTTTATTTGGATCTTTGTATAAAAACATCTGTTCTTGTGCCATATCCTGTTTTTCCATGCAGAAAAACATATTTTTGAGAAAACACATTGTCACAGTGTCATAAACATATCCTGTTGTTTCAGGAAACATATTGTGTCCATCCTGTTATTTTAGGAAACATATTGTGTCCATTTTTTATATGCAGAAAAACATGTCAGTGTTCTTTAAAAGCAGATTTTGCATTTTTGCTCTTGCATACATCCTGTTTTTAAGTCTGTAAGGGAAGAATGTCCATTCAGCAGATTCCTTTTCCAAGCCATGGTCATTTAGTATGACTGCTGATCACATATTACTAAACTCTGTTTCTGCATTTAAGCAAGCCTTTTCTTTCAGCATATTTACAACATAATTAATTTCAGACTAATATTAATAAAATCTAACAGGCTCCACTTAAAAATGGCTTTGTTCCAAGTTGGACTTTCCCAGTTAACAACTGTTAAATAAATAAAACCATCACCATC
Source organism: Protopterus annectens (assembly GCF_019279795.1). Taxonomy (NCBI): domain Eukaryota; kingdom Metazoa; phylum Chordata; order Ceratodontiformes; family Protopteridae; genus Protopterus; species Protopterus annectens. The sequence continues at coordinate 1,332,659,542 of NC_056733.1, forward strand.
ATGACTAGGCTCATTATTCTTTCATGCATATCAGTATTTTAATTAAATTCAGCACATGAGTAAAACTTCTTAACTCATCAACAAACCTATCATGTGATAAAAACTGCAGAACAAAAGATAAGCCTTTATTAAGTAAAGAAATTTGTGTAGGTGATAAAATAGTATCATATCATTTCACTGTTTATAAACTTGATTCAAGATATCTATGCTTGAACGATTTCAAAAATTCTCTTATTTTTATGTTCCCATCCACCATCTTTATATTGCCAACCTGAAAATACATTGTTTACTCCACCCACAAAGTTCCTTCTTTTGTCTAAAGGTGCAATGTCAGAACCCTCAATTTCAGTATCAGTATCAGTATTTGTTGATAAATCTATTGCAGAATCAAAATATTCTAAAATTGATTCACTGGATTTGTATTTATAACCTTATGCGTCAAGTTTCCTGGCAAAACAAAGCTTACACTTGGCATTATGTCAGGTAAAGGCCATATCATTCTTAGAGTCACCCAAGTCTCTATTAAACATCTTTCTCCTTAACAAAAGTCTTTGTCTAAGGATTTGATACTTTTTTAATAATTAAATAACCAGCTCATTAAATGAGCTATCAGAAGCAAGCATGTATCTGATTCATAGATGTTGTAACATCAGTCTCCAGTCCAGGTATTTTTCTTCATAAATCTGGGTCAGCAAATCAACAAACATCAAGGAGTCACATCTTCCACAATCTGCCTTTACTTCATGAAACCAGGGTTATCAAAACCAACCAGGTTGCACATACATACATACGTACATACATACATACATACATGTGCTGCCCATGAGATACTACATTCAGTTTTAGATAATTCTTCAATGTTTTAAAATGCCAAAAGGTTGACCACATGAGAGGTGTGCCTTTACTGACACAAAGGGGAGATGTGTGAGAAAATATTTCTCTCATTGTAGGGGAAGTAGAAAAGGCGCCCCAGTTTATTCTAGTAAAGTGGATGTGATCCCTGTGGAAAATGTATCTACAGGTTCTAATGCACAGAAGACTGAGTTCTTTGTTGCTGTTAACACACCTAAAACTTTTCATATAAGGCATTTTATTAATTACAATCAGGAATGGTTTAGCTCTTCAATTGTTTGCATCTGTGGAGCTTTTTATGCAAGGCAAACTTCAGATAATTGGAAGAAAAGGACTGTAATTCATATAAGTGATACAAAATGTACATGTAAGAGGAGTGTACTATTTAGACATTTGAGACACATAAGGGGCTATTTTTACATTAATAAGCATTGATAATTTGTGTGAACACTTGTTTGCTCAACAAAAACCTGATTTGCTTAATTATAAAGAAAGCAGATGGATAATCTGCCTTATACTCTGTTTTCCCATGGTTTGAATGAAGCATATTAATTATACCCTGGGTTTCAGTAAACTCTGTGTAGGCTTCACACGAAGCCTACATGAAGATTACATGTGTGCGCAGTGATGGACGGTGAAAAGCAGCGTTAATTACATATTTATGCTGTGCACCACATTTAAATGTAAATAAGCTCATTTTCATGGCTGGCCACACAGATAGCAAACTTGTTTACCTCAGAGCTTAGTAGGTTAATGGGATTGTGTGGAATGCCACAATGATTACCAAGGCTTAACATATAGTTATGTATGTGGTCCAAACACAGTATAGCACAGTGTATATAGAAAAGAGTATTGTGAAATCCCATTCCTGGCATTCTGTACCAAAGTTGTGTAAATGCTCTATAAGGGTACATGGATGCCATGCAAAATAAACACTCAGGGGAAGTGTGTATTGAATATGGACATACAGATTAATTGTAGGAATGAACACATAGAAACAGGATGGGTGAAACAACCTAATGTACAGCAGATGAGGGCATGTCAATGGAAGAAAGTTGTAGCAGCAACAACAATCGCATATCAGTAGGGTACAGTATGGACTGCACAGTGAAAATGTGTATTATGTGACTGTTACACAAGGTGGCATAACAATGGGGAAGATGTCTGTGTGAAATAAGCATTCTCACCTGAACAATGCAGATGACATCTATTAGGCATGTTATATACAGTTGGGGTAGGGGTGTATATTGTAAAGCTGTGCAAACTGATTTGCCTGAATATGAATGCAATCTCAGCAGAGGTCTCTAGCATGGGGGACACAGGTAAGGCCACATGGACAACAGTAAAAGAAGCATGCACAGTCATGGACAATATCAGAATAATATCACCAGTAACACCATGTCTCTGAAATAACATATGTGATTTAGAGTGATCAGAGATGGTTCTGCACAAACACACTTTGCAACTATTATGTCATATCTGCACTCTATGAGGGTAATCTTGCACACTGTCCTGACACTGTAATATGTGCTGGAGGTGTTAAGAGGGGCAGTACTATACCTGTATGTGACATTATGATCAATACAGGCTAGTTGGCTGGTGTTCGTGGCACACACACACACACACACAAACACACACAAACACACACACACACACACACACACACACACACACACACACACACACATATATATATATATATATATATATATATATATATATATATATATATATATATATGGCACAACCACACTGTCACAAATGATACCAATGCCATCAATGTTGTTAAACAGCTATGTATGCACTGTGTACATCACCAGAACAGGTATCACACATGACTCTACTGTAACAACTTGATGGGGATTCTGCACCATCAGATAGTAATATTTATACCACAAAATGCATACCTAGGTATGGCCAATAAGATGTGTGATAGGTCACTGTGGCAAAGGTGGTACACTTCAGTTACACATCACTGGAAGATATTTAGGGCGGTACATGAAGAAGGGTGCATTGTACTCAGTTATTGGTGTGATGAAGGCTGTGAACTATGAAGGTATTATGGCCTGTAATGTGGATGCCCTTCACATACTCGGTAGTTGTGTTACATATAAGGGAATAGTCAGCACTGTGGCCACATGCTGGTAGATATTCCACATACCATCTACCCCAGGACACAGGTCATATACCTATTGGTCTGATTATAGCATGTGATGTCTACATTATCCTTGGGTTGTATGTTTGTTTTCCTGATGTAACAAATCCTTCCACATTTTTGTTTCTTGCAGGTGTTGTCAAGGCTGTGCCAGCAATTTGTGGTATATGTTGATACCATCCATATTATACTAATATCACAGTTGGTGTCAATGATTGCCCACAATCTGTAGTCCTTCAGGCAGCTGTTTGGACACATGATGTGTATGTCATTTGTGACGTCTGTGACTTAAATAATGGACCAGAAAGGGCCTAGCAGAGATCCCTGATGCATGGGCTTGATCACTGGACCAGAGATATAGGTTACTTCACACATTTCAACATATTTAGATGCCATGCATGTGATATAGTGCTCTCCCTACTCGGTGATATAGGTGTTTATGTCCACATCTGACAGTGTCGACTGAATACCTCAGTGCGGATTTGTGTCAAATGCCTTGGGCTTGTCAAGTTCAAAAGGATGATAGTGTTGTCATCATGCATGCCCTCGATGACATCTTTGAGGACATCTGACAGATGTAACAGACATTGTGTAGCATTAACAACTCACACAGGTCAGTTCCACACAGCTAAGATATTACTAGTGTCGATTTAGAAAAGGTCCATGATGACATGTTGGTCTACCTCACAGATGAGGATAGTCAGGATGTGTCTATACATGCATGTATTGGATGTTGACCCCCCAACTCAGATGGATGCATGTTGATGTACACCTTTCTACAGGAACATAGTCTGTGTGGTGGGTGTGTTGAAATGTGTATTCAACCATGTCAGGAAGGTGTATGTGCTGAGTCACTCTATAGATGATCTGTGATGTTGTCACAACCCACTGATTTTGTGTGATAGGCCTGAAAGAAGGTAAGCAATGCATATTGCCTATACTGATCTAGCCTAGGGTTTGGACAAAATGCCCCATGCAGGTATCATTGAAAAACTCTCTCAGCTGGGGATAAACCCTTTTGTCACTAGATGGGTAACCAATTAGCTCACTGACAGAACACATACTGTGAAATTTGGTGAATAAACCTTTACCAGTAGAACTCCGTAGAAATCCACAGCACCACCAAGTAGCTGCTCTTTATTAAAAAATCAACGACGTAAGACAAAAACGTAAAAACATGAAACAAAATAGAAATTAAATTCCCTGTTACTCTTCTCCAATGATAAGTGCTTTTGGTAATAGCCTTCTTCAGATCATGTTCAATTAATAGGGGAATGTTCATTAAGAAGAACTTTACACCAATCAGAACAAACAATTAAAACCATTTCCCACTTTGCTAAATAAACTAGATGTAACCAATGAAGTCTGAAAGATATGCACACACCTTCCATTTCAGGCAATAATAGGTCTCCTGTGTTTGCGTATAGGTATTAGCGGAAAAACAATTGAAGTCATCTCCCTCTTTGCAAAACTAACTGAATGTAACCAATGGAGTCTGAAAAATGCACACACACCTTCCATTCTAGCCAATGGTAGGTCTCCTGAGTTTGAGTATAGGTCTTAGCGAAACAACTGCATCAAGTCCTGGTGGTTTGTCCGTTTGTAGATTGATAATCCAGTTTACCTCATTTCTTTCTGTTGTATTAGAAATATCCCCCTGCCTAATCCCCACATAGGTATTTTGTATCACTTTAAAATAAAACCTATGAGAAGGAAACTGTATGATATGGTTTGCTAAACAGTTTTTGGAATCTTGTTGATGGATGTCACGAAGATGTCTCAGGACTCTGTTCTTGAAGAGCTTGTCAGTTTTACCGACATAGTAGGTAGGACATCCTGAGCAGGTGGCCAAATATACTATGCGGGGTGTATTGAAATCAGCTCAGCATGAAAATTGATGGCAAATCTTGGTAACAGGATGTGTAAAAGAGTTGCTAGTATCGATACTGTCACAAGCCGAGCATCTCCCTCAGTGAAATGTTCCTTTTCTTTTGCTAAGGGGGGATCTTTTACACCATCTTTCATACATAGGAGGCGTTTGAGATTCTTTTTATTTTTAAAAGTGAATGTGAGTGTATCTCCCACAATCTCCCATATTCTAATGTCTTGTGTTAGGATAGGCCAGAATTTCTTGATTATTTCATGAACTTGATGGCAATCATTGGTGTAAGTTAAATTTACACTCAAAACATTCCCAAAACTGTTATGCATGACTCTTCTGGTAGAGGGATGGTCATTTCTAGATAATAGTGGGGCTCCTTCATTCTTCCTCAAAAGATCTGGGTCTTCCTTTCTAATGGATATATCTTTCTCCATATAACCTCTATTACTCAGTTTTTTTGCAGGAATGAAACTTCTTGCTCATAATTTGAGTTATTGGTACAGAGTCTAGAAATTCTGGTGATTTCATTTTTCGTGATATTCTTAGAAACATGCCTAGGGTGCATGCTGCTTCTGTGTAAATAATGACTTTTCCAGGTTTCTTTCCAATGGATATTGGTCCCAATCCTTTTCCTTTGATCAAGAAAAAGAGTAACATCCAAGAAATCTATACAAGTTTTAGAAAACTGCATGGTAAATTTCAGAAAAGTGGTGGTTGTATTTAAATATGCTGTGAAACTAAGCAGATCATCCTCTTTTCCATTCCAAATAAGTATGATGTCATCAAGAAAACGTACATAATAAATCACAATCTTAAACCAAGGATTGGATGGAGTTAAAACCTTTTCTCTCTTCCATTCCGCAAGGACAAAATTAGAGTAACTGTTGGCACATGGGGTGCCCATGGCCACCCCCCAGTGTTGCCAGTAGTAATTCCTGTCATAGCAAAATATGTTGGTTTCTAATACCATTTAAAGTAAGCTGCAAATAAGTTCTACATCCATATTATTGGCATGAATCCTAATGTAATTTCTCACAGCTTCTATGGAGGTAAAGAGACTACAGACATCTAATGTTAGTAATAAGATTTCAGAATATACATTCAAATCGAGCATCTTTAGTTGTTCCAATAGCATGACAGTGTCCTTGAGTACTGTAGGTATGGATGAAAGGAGAATTTTCAATTCCTTGTCCACATACATTGAGAGGGGCTCTGTTATCCACCCTCGACCCGACACAATTGGACGTAGAGGGGGGTTGGAAAGGTCCTTACGAATTTTGGGTACTCCACTAATAGACAGAATCAATGGATGGGAAACATCTAAAAACTGAAACAATTCTTGACTAAGTCTTCTTTGCAGGAGCATATCATAAAGCTCAGCCTTCACTTTAGCTATTTTTCTGTTTAGTTCAATTTTATTAATTTTCTGATATACTTTCTCATCCTTTAACTGGTTCATCATAGAATTGTAATGTCAGCCAGCATCAAGTACCACAACAGCTTCACCCTTGTCCAAGGGTTTTATGACTATATCTTGATTTCTTTGTAATTCAAACAGTGCTTAATTTTGCTGCTTTGTAATATTATAGTATCTTGATCTTCCTTTGGATTCCCATCTTAGTTTCTCAACTTCCCCTTCACAAAGCTTGATAAAAAGCTCGACCTCTGGAGGGTTAATAGGAATGAAAGTACTTGGTTTCCTTGGTTGCAAGTGTACTACTGATGACTGATTACCAAAAATGTTTTTAAAGAGACATTCCTGCCAAAACACTTTACTTCCACCGAAAATTCACTCAAGTTAGAAGAAAGCGAAGGAATAAATGTTAAACCTCTATTTAATAATTCAAGATGTTCCTCTTTTAGTGTACATTTCGATAAATTAACCACTAAGGAATTGAGGTTTGCTCTTAAAACATATTTTTTCTTTTCCTTTCCTGACTGCTGGAATGAGGATTCTTGTGCCAGATCTTTTTCAGAAAAAACGGTAAATTCGATAACAAAGAGGCGTGTACAGCTCCTACTCTAGGAGTAGTTCCAGACACGTTACCCGTAGAACTGTCACCAGTGGTGTACCCCAGGGATCTGTGCTTGGCCCTTTACTGCTTGGAATCTATTTCTTGACAGTTCATGGTAAAGTATACAGCCTTTGGCTTACCACGTTTTTCGATTCTTGCATACTGGGTACAATCATTGAGTCCACCAATGATGATAACATACTACAGGAGGGGCTAACACAAACAAATATTGGTGGCAAAGCCACACATCTACACATAAATTGAAAAATGTACCTTTATTTTCTCCTTCTGCAAAGTGGAATTCCATGCTAATTACAGCACTGACAACAGTCCTGTTATGCTGAAACTGAGTGATGCAAGACCAGTGAATACACATAGATAGCAATGTGAACTTCAACCACCAAGTGTCCACACTGGTATTGAAAACCTATGTTGTGCACATCATAAGTCACATCATCATATTCAGAACTGAGGATTATATTACAGCACTGTACTTGAACCTCATGAGAACACTAATACAGTATATTGTTCTGTTTTGCATGTACCTCACCAAACACATGCAACAGCTGGAGAGAACACAGGGGTTTCTCATCAGGAAAACACAGACCATACAAACTATGCCATGATGCTTGTGAACAGACTGAAAGCCATGTCACTGTAATCTGTATCATATAGGATGAGGTGACTTCTGGCTGGCCTTCAAGCCAGTCTCAGCTCCTGCCCTGGTGGGAATAGTGCAACTCCACAAATCAAATATTGCTGATGACATGGTCTCAAATTACTGAAAATTTGAACTTCATATGGTCGAGACCATATGATCGAGTTTTTCAGAAACTCAAAATCAAAAGTGAAATAAAAAAAAAAAAAAAAAAAAAAAAGTCTTCTGCTTCTGCAGGGCACGCCCCACCCTCCACCCACACCCCCCCACAATATAAGAACTCCAAGAGATCGTGGGGAAAGGAAAAAGGAAATCTCCAAAGTGCAGAGTGCAGAATGAAGAGGTTTCCCATTTTCCCACTATAGTCCTAGATGGAGATGGTATATATACAAGTAGGAGGAGATGCAGGGGACTTGCCCCCCTGCAAAAAATTTCAACTAACATTCTTTTTTTTAACACTTCATCAACTTGACAATACACACACATTTAATAATATATATATATATATATATATATATATATATATATATATATATATATATATATATCAGGCATGTTCTGTTTATCTCACTGGCTAAGTTCAGATCCCTGGAGCAAGTTATTTGTGCCCCATTTGATTTGCGGATGTCCAGTATTTCCATTAGGGCAGTAGGCAAGGCAAATGTTGGTAATCAACAGCCTGTATGATACTGAGTACAGTGAAAGGGCTTTCAGTCTTTCCATGTATGTCATGTTTTGTAGGCTCTGGATTCTCTTGGTCAGAAACCTATGTTGGCTCTCCAGTTGCTGCAGGTTGCTGGTGAGGTACATACAGAAGGGAGCATTGTACTCAGTTATTGGTCTGATAAGGTTAGAATAAATTGGAGCTATGATCTCCCTCATTTTGGATGTGATGGCCTTATTTATGAGGTGTGTAATGTAGAATGTTTTTCTTACCACTATGGACATCGAAGTTTAGATTGCTATCAACCTGTGTTTCCAATTCTCACACTGCTGAGTTTGAGCTTAGAGGGCTGCTACAATTATCATGATTAGCATGGGCTACTTCTTTGCCAAAGGGGACAATGAGTCTTTTGTTGTGTGTTAAATTTCAGTCTGTGAGTTTGGCACCAATCATTTTGTGTGTCAGCCCTTTCTGTAATATGTTGACATCATTGGGGGACTTTATATGATTGTGCCCAGTTTACAGTCATCTGCAAACTTGGTAAGCCACAGACCATCTACCTTCACCTGGACTTCAGAAAAATAGTTTCCAAACAGTAGAGGTCCCAGCATAGAACCATTTGGTACTCCACTGGTAACTGGTCTTATGGTGGAGGTGGACTCCCCAACTTGACAGTGTACATTCTGTCTGTGAGCCAGTTGGCTATCCATCTGGTAATGTATGGATTATTCCCCAGATGGGAGAGTTTCTCTATGATACCTGAATGGGGCATGTATCAAAGACCTACTATAAATCAAGATAGGTGGTATGTACTGTTTTCTCTCATCCAGGACTTTGGTGTCACTCTCAAAGAAGTCTACTAGGTTTAATAAGCAAGATCTACCTTGACAAAACCAAACTGGGTTGGGTCAAGAAGTGTGAAGGTTACCTATGTCTTTGTGGAAAAGTTCCATGATGATTCTCTCCATAGCCTTGTGGATAAGGCTGGTTAGGCTTATGTGTCAATAGTTGGATGTGTAGGCACATTCACCTGTGAAGATAGTTCTAGTTCTGCATGTTACCAGATTGATGTGCATTGCATATCACAGATTTGTTATTAATTTATGTATTGTAGTTGATATATTTGTGAACAAGTACTGAGAGACCAGGGTTGCAGTGCATGGGGGAAGCAACACATGATTTCATTGTAAATATGTGACATATTGTGAGATAGGGCCTTCGATTTGTTATCTTTCCACAAGTAGTTTTATGGCATAAAATGTAAATGGACAGTAAATAGCACTAATACTTGCCAGTAATGACTTTGCATAGCTCAGTAGTGAGCAGCAGGTTTGCACGGTGGTTGGCAAAGTGTTGGCGGATGCACGATGCACATTTCCATTACTTTCTCTGTTTGCTCATAGTTAAGCAGTGCACAAATGTGACCCTCGTTGCTAAAATTATGAGGGTTAGTATTCAGTCTATGAAGCAGCAGGTGTAAATGCATTGATGATTTCTTTTTGAGCCCAGATAATACTGGGTTCAAATCCAGGTGTATCTAATACTTTTAAATGTGATAATGCAATAACATTAATTCTTTATAGTACATGTGTTGCTGTGTGTTGGATAGTGCAGTGAGATTAAGTAGCATTGAGCAGAGGTAATTGTGGCATTGTAGGGCCACTCACTGTCACTTGGTATTGATGAGTGATGCTAACCTCTGCACAAATATAGAAGCCAAAAACAGAAGGGATCAATTGCTTTTTCTGGTACCTATGTGTGTTGTGCATCATTCTATTTTTGACCAGATTATAGGTGTTAAAATGAGGTAGGTAGGAAAGTGTTGAAATAGGGAGCAAGCAGGGGAAGAACTAAAGGAAAGCAATACAGGAATTTGCAGGAGGGAGGTAGGAAAGAACCAATAGCTATCCATTTCTTTAACAGTGAAAATGGAAAATATGTACAGGGTATTAGTTGAATTTGGACTATCACTTCTAGAAAGGGGTGACAACAATGTAATCATGTTGTTTAACCAGTTGGACCAAATCAAATGTGTGTCAAGAAGACACGTATGCAAAATGAAGAGCTACATATATGATGATATTTTTGGTGGGACAGGAGCCCATTTTTTTTAAATTCAGTATGAGAGGAATGCTGGGTAAGGGACATATGTATTTCTGGGTCAGGTAAGTTGAGAAGGTAAGGAAGCAAATGCAAACATACAAGACAAAGAAGACAAGACACCAGGATGGTGAGGGACACAAAAGACTGGGGTACACCATGATTGGGGTGAGGGAGTGGATAACACAGGCTCATGCCCATTAAACATGTAGACAGTGAGAATCTAGTCCTCACCCACTAGACTGCCATCACTGTCCCCATACTCTGCTGTTGGCTGGTGTGCTTGATGTCTTCCCTTCCTATGTTCCATGAGGGACAGCAGCCTCTCCATCCAGTATAGGCATGCACCAATGGTGCAATGCACAACCCTACACACCAACTCTGGCATTTCCTGGCAAGTGATGAAATACCCACCTTTGCTACTGCTCCTAGAGGGTACCACAGCACCATCTGCCAGGGCAATACTACCTGAGTATGTAGGTAGTGAAGGGGCAGAAGAGGCAGTACTGTCAGGTTGGGTACCAGATGTACTGGGCATCAGTGCTGGAGCCTGTGGAGCAGAGGCAGTCTGATCCACTGGGGTTGGCCTACCTCACTGTGCTGTGAAACATTTAGTGATTTGGTACAGATGGATGACATTGAGCCATTTTGATGACACATGGTAGAAAATAAAAAGAGAGATATGGGTTGGAGTGAGAGAAAAAAAGAGATAAAATTAGTGTCATTATATGTGACATACAATACATTAACACAATTATACAACTATTTTATCTCAAGTATTTAAGTATATGCCTTAACAACTACACACTATAGCTACAGATTGCTAAAAGTAATCCTTGAAATATGCATATATTACACATACTCTTGGTCCAATCATACAGATTACAGTTAGCAGGGCATTTATGCCACTTGTATAGAGTTTAATTTAATTTAATATTATTAAAGGGATGCAGTATTGTATAGTTGTTTTTTTTAAACCCACAACCTCTGACTACAGTCTTATACCTAACTCTTAAAGTTGGTTTGTGCTACATACTAATGGATGCATACTTGCGTTTACAGTTAGGATATGCATCCTCAATTTGCTACAGCTGTATAAAAAAAAAAAAAAAAAAATCTATCTTTAACTTTTAAAGCTACAATAATACTTCTCTTGTGCTGCATACGTACCACTTGCTTCACTCAGTCTCTCCGTTCGATCAGCATGAGCCCGTCTGTTTAACTTTATTTTGACATTAGCTGTGGAAAGAACATAAAAAAACAAAAGAACATCATGCATACCAGTCATGCCTATGTTTAGCTTTCTGTGTATTACAAATACTCTCTTATTATCATACTTACACAACTGTGGGATATATGGAGTTTGAAATTCATCCAACCACTGGTTGAGGGTATCTTTTTTTGTGCCTCTGTAGGTCATTAAAATGATGCCTACACTGTTCTCCTGTGCTTGGGACGCCAGTAGCATTGAATATAGCCTGATCCAAACTACTCCAAGCCTCAGACTTGTACTGGAAGCCAGAATAGTCCCCCTGCAGAAATATTTGGCTGTGGTGCTTTACTAGGAGTCCAATAAATATCCTGGACTCCTGGACAGCCCACCTCTGTGCTTCATACTGGGCGGCTTCCCCTCTAACTCCAGGCATGTCTAACACCTGAATTAGAACAGTGGCAACTAATTCTTTCCTGCCAATTCCTGTTTTTCATTTACTGGTAGTTCACAAACCCAAGCAATGATGCTAACCACATCTGCTCAATGTTAACTGGAGAGCGGCACTGCCAAGCAGGAGGGAACATTTTTTTTAAATTGGAACATTAATCTGACACTTGACCTTAGTCTGAGGGGTGTCTGCCGTTGCAGGGTGGAAATATATATTACAGATTGGAAGGTAACTGTTAGCTGGGTTAAGTTTGCAGACTTGCACTGGGGACATAAATGTCATGACGTGACACATTTGTGTTTAGGTTTATACATTGGTAAAATTGATTTTTAAAGTGTGGGATTCAAACATAGGCATAAGGGAAAAATAATTTCTTCCACTGTGGTGATTTTCCAACTTTGCCACAGAAGAATTTCTCATCACACATAATCAAGAATAATTCATAAATGCAGGTGACAGTTTGAGGTCTTACACATGTATGTGTGTGTGGCCTGAAAAGGTACGTGTATGTAGATCCAGTTATATATGTGCCTTATTTAATTGTGAAGGCCTTCCAAGTCCATATAGCAGAATCATACTTACAGAAATACAGTAGACAGTATACCCTCAGTCATACATCTGAAAACAGAATAAGGGTATCTTATCCCTCATGCATATATTTCATATCAGCTCCATTATCTAAGGTGTTATACATGAGAATGAATAAAATGGGAAATGGAACAACAGTCAAAATGTCTAGAATATCCTGTATTAGAACCCAGGACCATGTGTATGGTAGGTCTACACTTATACCCGTTGCCACAAGAATGTCTAAATAACACTTGTGTAATGTTATTTAATAAAAGATTTTTTTGGATTACAACAGAGGCATGCTTTCCAGTGGTGATTCCTTCTGCATTTCGTTTTACAAGTTGTTTGCCTAGCTGTTCGGAAGGTCTCTTTATTCATCAGCAACAGATCTTTTTGTTTGTTTTGTTTCTTCTACCTTGCTGTTGCTGGTTTGACACATGGAGCAAGTGGATATTGAACTCGACTTTCATCCGGAGACGAGGGCTGGAACCCCCGCCTGGGGCATCTACTACATCTAAATGACAACCCTTTATTGGCTCTGGAACTTAATAACAACCCAGTTTCGATACACACTTCAAATAATGGTGAGAATTTATCAGAATTTAATAGACTAAGTAAAGAATTTCAGGACGATCTGTTTAAGTTACAAAGATATGCCTGGCAGAGGCTACATTTAGAAGCCTGCCTTCACTTTCGCATTGTTCCCAGAGGCATGCAAATCTTTTGCATGCCTACGTATGGCGATAGCCATCCTATATTACTTAGAAAGTGGCAAGATCTGAATATTGAACTAGGATTCAGTTACATGAAGCTTTTAATAGAGTATTTCTCTCCGCTAGAAACTGAACTGCGAAACAAAATTGACATCTCACAAAAAAATCTCTATGAACGCTTTAATACTGATTATTATATCAAAAGACTGGAAAGCATATGGACTCAAGTGAATTTGTTCAGTGAGAGATTAAAGCAAACAAAACATAGAAAACTCATTAGAGATTCTAATGATTTTGCACTCGGCCAGGTGTTTGTTTGGCCGAGAACACAGCAATTTACTTCAAATACAGTGGCTAATACCACATCCATTGAGTCTCATTTCACTGACAATGCTACAAAATCCTATTTGTTATTTAAATAAAAGATTTTTTTGGATTACAACAGAGGCGTGCTTTCCAGTGGTGATTCCTTCTGCATTTCGTTTTACAACTTGTGTAATGTTGAAATAACACTTGTATATTTTTCATTTCATTGCTATAAACTGCACTGTCACAACAGTAAAAATAAGTTGCGCATCCTGTACTACTACCCAGGGCCATCTGTATTCCAGGCCTACACTTACACGTGCTGCCACAGGACTAGTTAAATGGCAGTTCCATAATTTCCTGCTCATTCTTAAGTTATCTGTGTTAAGCCTCACACAACTCCACTTAGTGTTTTTGTGCAGTGCTCAAGCAAATTAATTGAATGTATCCATTTTCAGTTGTTGACTGTCTGCATCTTGTCTGCAGGTATTGGGAGACCTTGCTAACTGCTGTGAATGCCACTTAGCAGCATTGTGGATTGGAAAACAAAAATTGCAACAATGTATCCTTTTAGACCTTTACACTTTTACAGATGCCCTGTCTGCAGGTTTTCTGTCTGCTTCCTGTATGGGCACTAGTCCAGGTTTGTGCACTACTAAGTGTCGAGCAAATGAGATAAGCACAGCCAAACCTGACATTCATTTTCACCATTTCCCTTGTTTGCACAAAGCCACACATTATGCAAACAATGGCAAAAAAAAATAAATAAATTATATATATATATATATATATATATATAGAGAGAGAGAGAGAGAGAGAGAGTATAAGGGAAAGTAGTTGAAATGAAGAAAAGCAATGTATGAAATAAATACTACAAAATGTTTGTTAGTACACATGAAATATTTTTTACATAGCTCTGGATTTGAACTTACACTCCAATGAACCTTTAGAACACAATAAGTGTGCCTTATACTTCTTTGCCACACAAACAGCTTTGCAGCAGGGTACTTAAATCATTCTGCATACAACCAACTATAACATCATTCATAGTACTAAGAAACCATATCACAGTTATTTGATATTGTATTAATTTCAGATGTAGTGCAATTAGTTACCACACAATCATTTATGACTACTGCTTGCAAAAATACAGCTCTGTCTTACCTCTCTATGTTTGTTGCTCATCTTTGTCTTATCTGACCAGTAATCTGAGACATGCAGTCGATAAGGCATTCTATATCATTGTCCTTAAAATGTGTGTGTATATTAAATGGCAATAATATACAATTGTAATCAAATAAAGGGGAGGCTGGGTTTTAATGAACAGTACCTTTGAATTGTGTGCTGCTTACTTACATTTCCAACCTTGATAAAATGACTTCTACAGTTTGTAAGTCTAACCTGACACACCCACTGGAGGTAGGGAAGTCTGCATTGCTGTTGTATTTTCTGTCTCCCTACCAGTAATGATTCACAGTTGCACTCCATTAGCAACAAACACTGAGGGAGTGCCTACACTATGTTTACATCACTGAGGGAGTGCCTACACTACGTTTACATGTGATACACACAGCCAAGTATTTGAGATTCAGCAATTCTAATGAGTTCACACCTCATTTCCATCTTCACCATACTCACAGTCTTGAATCTACACCATAAAAAGGCAACCATGTGGCTAGGGAACCTGAAGGTGAGGAAACT
The DNA here is from genome assembly GCF_019279795.1 of Protopterus annectens. Taxonomy (NCBI): domain Eukaryota; kingdom Metazoa; phylum Chordata; order Ceratodontiformes; family Protopteridae; genus Protopterus; species Protopterus annectens. The sequence goes on from NC_056733.1 coordinate 1,332,674,819, forward strand.
TTATGTACAGAACACAGAACAGGCTATTACTTTGGTATATATCTGCATAGAAGTCTACTGAACTTGAGAAGGTATGCTTGCATTTTTCAGATATATACTGCATATGCTAACATTTCAGGAAGAAAAATCTGTTTAATATTATATATATATATATATATATATATATATATATATATATATATATAGATATATAAGTCTACCTTTTCTTATTGAAAGCTCATTTACGAGAAAGTGTACTTAAAAGAAAGTGCACTTTCACGACTACTGGTTCACTGAGCCAGTTATATTAAAAAAAACAAAACACTGCAGCACAGAAGCACGCTACAGTGGGGATAAAGGAATATATCAGTTTCCCCATTGTAGTGCAATCTTAGAGTTGGTATTTATAAAGCAGCAGGGGTGTGAGGGCTTGCCCACCTGCAAAAATGCCTTTGTAGTGTTTTTTTTTTTTAATATTACCAGTTTGGTGAACCGGTAGTTGTGAAAGTGAACTTTTGTTCACGTGCACTTTCGCTTTATATGGTGGCATGGCCATGTTTGTCAGGGCATTTCACAGTTATACATGATTGGCACTAGCTTAAAATGGAATGTTCTATGTTAAATCTGTAGACATTTCAGGGACAGTTTATTTGATAGCATGTTTAGCATTTCAGTGATGGTTTGTTAGCAAAATGCATCATTTGCCTGTTATTCTGGGGTGGGGAGCACAAACAAGGATTTGCTGCTATTGTTACTCTCCTTGTTTTGCATACAGCCTTGCTTTGTGTGTGAATGTATGATGTTGCAACCACACAATTCCTGCTGTTCATATTTCAAATATCTAGACTGTTATGATTTTCAGTGGGTAACAGTGAAATGCTACCTGCAGATCAGAGTGTACGTGCTGTATGTTTATGAAGCATGTCAAGAGCTGAGTATGCACATATAAATATCAGGCACATGCTATTCCTAGTGCCATTTTGAGAGTGCAGCCAGAGAGTGAGCATTTATGATTGCAGTAGTTGGTTTGTATATAAGTTAATTAAGTTAAAGTCAGTAAACTTCTATCATAATGTGTTTGTATATAATAAAGCTGCTTGAACAGAACCTATAAAAACTCTTCTATTGTGTCCAAAGTATGAGAGTGACATGATGTCAGAATCAGGATGCCAGAGAATTATATTTGGAGCCATGAGGTGCAGAGATGACACTGAAGGTAAACTAAGAGAAACGAGCATGAAAAGAGCCAGAAAAGAATCAAAGGCAATGAGAATGTGCATGAACTATTTGTTTTATGGAAAAGATAAAACTGAGTATTACAAGAGCACAGATCATATTATTAAACAAACAGGAGGCATAAAAGGTTTACTAACTAAAGGAAAATGTTTAAAATTGAGATATTTGACAAAATGATTATCGGAAAAGTAAAATGAGTATGTTTAAAGAAAAATGAGTATGTTTAAGCCCAAAACAAGTGTGTTTAAGGTACAATGGGCATGATTAGAGTAAAAAAAGCACAAGAAAAGCATAGTGGACATGAAACGAGATTAAATGAGCAAAATTAATATAATAAGGGCAAAAAAGAGCACAATAAGTGTAAAAATTGCAAGGTGACTCCATTTTTTTTGCAAAGTGCTGTGTTTTGGCATAACTACAACTTTGTATTGTATCAAGGGCATAACTAGAGTTATTCAAATTATCTAAATGTGTGTAGAAGTGCTTACAGTGTGCGCTTATTACTGTGCATGCATTCTGAAGAGTTTATATGTGTGCAAAGTGCAACTATTTCATGAAGTGCAGGCCAAGTATAGCCAGTTTTGAAAAGTTTTTTGTGCTGGGTGTGTTTATTCGCAAAGTGGCTCCATTACAGAGTGTTTCTTAGACTGTAAAGAATTGCTTAGCAAGGTACTGCCATTTTGGGGAAATTTCAGTGTATTATGTACAGTTTATTCACAAAGTGCAATTACTTCAAAATGTTATTGACTCTGAGCTGTACTTCCCCAGTTCATTCGCACCATGCAGTTATTAGAAATGGTTCTTAAAATGATGATAAATTACTTTTGCAGTACAGCAATTTTAAGAGTATTGCAATGCCTGAGAGACTTACTTTGCAAAGTTCAGTTATACAGAAGCTTATTGTGCTATTGGGCAAAGTTACAAATGCTGGCATAAATTTATGGCATATGTGTATGTGTTTGTGCTTATTTACAAAACCCTTCACTGGTGTGTGTTAATATGGCAGATGGATTTTGGAAGCCCTTGGGCAGCCACGGTGGTGCAGCGGTTAGCGTTGCCACCTCACAGCAAAAGGTTCTCCGGTTCGATCCTCGGCTGGGGTGCCTTCTGTGCAGAGTCTGCATGTCCTCCCTGTGGTCGCATGGGTTTCCTCTGGGTGCTCCTGTTTCCTCCCACATCCCAAAGACATGCTGTAGATGGACTGGATACTCTAAATTGGCCCTAGGCATGAGTGCGTACGTGTGTGTGTGTGTGTGTGTGTGTGTGTGTGTGTGTGTGTGTGTGTGTGTGTGCGCCTTCCATGGAAGGTTGGGCGCCGGGCAGACAACTCAACACTGTAAAACTCCACTGCCAATCATGAGCGGACAGGTGATCCACTTTGGTCACCCTTAAATGGAAAAAGTCAAAAGAAGAAGAAGATTTTGAAAGCCCTTACCACTTGCATTTGATCAGAATATTGCGGAGAATTGGAGAATATTTGAGCAAGAGTATGATATGGCTAAACCTAGCTGGTTCAGAGGCCATAGAAAGAGAGCATTAATTTGTGCATTCTCCTGCAGTGTATGAGGGAGAAGGTGAAACTCATTATATTTTTGTACAGGCTGAATCAAAGGAAGACCCCGAGCATTTGTAGTGCAAGTTCAGAAAAATGTGTAACCCCCAGACAAATATAACATAAGAGAGGCATTTGTTTTACACGAGAGATCAGAAACCAGGGTATCTTTTTCAGCTTATATTACTGACCTGAAAAACAAAGAAAAAATGTGTCTGTTTGGTGACTTAAAAGATGAGTTAATAAAGGACAAACTTGTGTGTGGTGTTAATACTGCTGCTGTGAGAAAGATTTTGCTTCGTGACAGTGATTTAACATTGAGTAAAGCCATAGAGATTTGTCAAATCCATGAGGTGACAGAAAAAAACACAAGTATACTTGCGAGTGACAAGAGCATGGTTTCAGCAGGGTGTCAAGCAAATGTAGACAGTATATAACACGTGGCAAACAGAAATAGGCCTACTAAGCACATGGCAGCTGCAACCCCTGCTGGCTCATTAAGAAAACTACGCAGATTTCCAGGAAGTTCTAAGACCAATTTTGTTAAAGGCGCATTCTCAGTGCAGTACAAGCATGAATCAGCAAAACCCAAATCCAGCTTTACTGTTAACTGTCTCAGTCGTGGTGCAAATCATGAGTCTAGAAGAGAGAAATGCTTAGTGTTTTGTCAGTAATGTTACAAGTGTAAAAAATTGAACCATTTTCAAAGTTTTGCAAATCAAGTAAACACCTCACAGTTGTAAAGAAAGGTCACACAAAACAGCAAGTTGATCAAGTAGACTGCAAGTCCACTTTCTATGTAGATTGTGTATCAGTAATTAGTGAAAGAGTTGATGCAGTGAATTTACTGGCAAAGAACGAAGTGTTTTGTACTGTCCGGACCAATGGTAAACCCACAGAGCTTAAAGTAGACACTGGTTCAAAGTGTAATGTTATGTCAGTGGACATTTTTGCTAAAATGAGAACTAATGAGCAACTCAATGTGGCTAGTAGTGTGACACTTATGAAGGTGAAGAAATTCAAACCGAAGGCTCAGTGATGCTTTCATGTTACTTGCCCAAGAACTGTTACAACTTGTTATTCGATGTAGTCCAAAGGCCAGTGCAGTCTTTATTGGGTTTCAATGACAGTTTAAGAATGAATCTGCTTTCTTTTACCAAAGAAGTTTATCACATAAGTGCATATCCTAGTTCCAGTTTTTCTGAAGCCATTTTCTCAGAGTATGCTGATGTTTTCGATGACAAGTTGGGCAAACTTCCAGTTGTGTATTCCATGAAGTTAAACCCAGAGGTCACTCCAGTAGTCAGACCAGCAAGAAGAGTTTAGATAGGTATGCAGGATAAAGTTAAGGGTCAGTTGGATAAAATGGTACAACAAGGTGTAATTTGCGAGTCACACAACCAACTGAATGGGTGTGGTCTATGGTAGCAGCTCACAAAAAAAAAGGATCAGACGAAGTTGGAATAAGTATTGACCCAAGAGATCTCAACAAAGCATTGAAGAAACCACATCATCCAATGTGCACAGTCAAAGAGGTCACAGCTCTAATACCGAATGACACTGTTTTTTCTATCTTGGATGCAAAAAGTTCATTTTGGCAAGTAATGCTTGATCGCAAATCCTCATTACTAACCACTTTCAGTACCCTGTTGGGCAGATACAGATTCCCAAGGATGCCATTGGGAATAAATTCTGCAAGTGAAGTCTTCCAGCTTGCAATGGAGCAAATTTTTACGGGTTATCCTTGTGCCATAATAGTAAATGATTTCCTGGTTGGAGGTAATGGTGAAGCACACCATGACAGAAACCTAAAGAGTTCTAGACAGAGCACATGAAGTAAATTTGAAGCTCAATCCTCTCAAGTACAAATTCAGACTACCAGAAATTGCAAATGTAGGTCATTTATTTAGCATTTCAGGCTTGAGACTAGACCTGACCAAGCAAGCAGCTATTCTTGAGATGTCAGCACCCAGATAATATTCAAGCTCTACAGCATTTCCTAGGCATGGTTAACTATTTAGACAAGTTTATACCAGACTTCAGTGAGCTGACAGAATCGTTAAGAGAGCTGACACAAAAATGTTACATGGTCATGGTTAGAACAACACCAGAAGGCATTTGAAGACCTTAAGCAGAAAATTGTCACCCCACCTACATTACGATACTATGATGTGAACAATACAGTCACTCTTTCCTGTGATGCTTCAAAATTTGGACTTGGTGCATTTATTCTTCAAGAGGGCAGACCAGTAGCCTATGCATCTAGAACACTTACCCAAACTGAGATGCAGTATGCTCAAATTGAGAAAGAACTTTTGGCAATAGTATTTGCATGGTCCAGGTTTCATGATTATATTTATAGTCGAGCTATTCAGATTGAAACTGACCACTGACCTCTAGTTACTATTCAAAATAAGTCTATGCATTCAGCTCCAGCAAGATTACAAAGAATGATGCTCAAATTGCAAAACTACAGCTTCAAAACGGTCTATACAAAAGGCAAACTACTTTATTTGGCTGATATCTTATCCAGATCACCCAGAAATATGATGGAGCAGCTTGACACAGAGAATTTTGACTTTGACATGATGGCAGCATGTAATTTCTCACCCAATAGGCTTGATGAGCTGAGAGATCACAAAAAAAACTGATCCAGTTTTGCAAAAGCTTAATCACTACATTAATGTTGGATGGCTGTGAAAGCAATCTAGTGTAGCACATGAAGTGCAAACATATTTTCCTTACAGAGATAAAATGCTGATGGAAGATGGCATTATTTTCAAAGGTCCTAAAATTGTTGTGCCTACTTCCTTACAAGAAGAACATATCCACATTTTGCATCTTGGTCACCCAGGTTCTGCATCCACTATGAGAAGAGCAAGAGAACTAATATTTTGGCCGTCATTACTGAAAGACATTGATAAAGTACTTTCTTCTTGTTCAGTATGCAATAGTACTAGACTGCATTTGTAAAGACAACCACTTCAACTAAGTTATGCTCCAACTACCTTGTTCAACAGTAGCCACTGATATCTTCGAATGGAACAATCAACAGTACTTAGTATTGGTAGACTCTTATTTGAATTGGTTTGAGATTGACTTACTTCCTAATCTAACATCCACTACTGTTATTACTAAGTTGAAACGTCATTTCTCAGTCCATGCTAGTCCACATAAAGTTATTTCTGACAATGCTACTCAATATACTAGTCCGTTGTTTCAGAAATTTGCAAGAGAATGGGACTTTGTACATGTTACTAGCAGTCCAGAATATCCACAGTCAAATAGGCTAGCTGAATGTGCAGTGCAGAGTGCAAAGCAATTACTGGTCAAATCGTGACAATACGGATGTCTTTTTAAATCTACTTAGTCTCAGAAACATACCCCATGACGATATACCTGGCTCACGTGCTCAAAGTCTTCTAATCCAGGCAAACCAGAGCAATGCTACCTATTAGTTCCAATTTACTGAGGCCTAAAGCTAAAAAGCAACAAAACCATCACAGCTCAATTATTCAAGATGCGTTCCATCCAGAAGTCCAGTTATGATAAATCAAGCAGATTTCTTCATCCGTCGAGGGAAAGAGAGACATTCAGGATACAAACGGCAAAAGGTTTCAACTGGATTGGTCAAGTTACAGGTGTGTGTGCCGAGCTGAGATCCTACCTTGTAGAATCTGAGGGTGTGCAGTACAGGAGAAATCGCAGGCATCTTCTTCCTGTACCAGAATCATTATCGCAGCATTGTTCCTGTGATGTAGACTCTAGATCTCAGAGCAAACCAGGTGTTGTTCCCATCCTATAGTGTATTTCAACCTCTATTTCCATTCCTGAGGATGTTCCAAATACTTCTAAGGTTGAACATTCTATAGAGACACTCCAGTTGCTAAACCTAAATCCCAGTCTTATGTCACATGACATGGTTGTATATCCAGGCCCAGTGTGAAATATGCAGTAACAAGGTTCAGTGCAAATTTCTCCCCTCCCTCCCCCCCAAAAGGAGAAATATCTATCCCACCAGAGTCTAGCCTCCCAAACATCTCAGATGCCCAGGTGAGAGCTGCTCTCTCTAGCAAAAAAAAAGCATCAATGGGACCGACGGTGTCCCCCGGGCTGTGTGCTACACCTAACTCAATGAGGAACTAAACCCCACACATAAGGCTGCTGTTAATTTTACCTTACTGACAGGATAATGCACTCCAAAGAATGGCGTGACCACCCACAAAGGCGGGTCCCCTCACAAACACCAATTACCACCACCCATAAGCAATTACCTTGCATGCTAAGCTGGAAGAGGATCATAATGGAACTCAATGGAGAGGATCATACGGAACCAGACAATAAAGACATTGGGGACCTACAGACACTGGATCCTACCCACTTGAAAACTTTGTCAACTTGACTTCAACTCTCTTGAAAACAGTCATTGAAACTTTGACACAGGCGCTGATGCCATTGCACCTTACACAGCCTACTCTACCCTAACCCTATATCATTAGGCATCATAAGAAAAGGTCACATAGAAAAGCTCACTCACTATGTCACAAAACCCATATGTCACAAGATGGGTTGCAAACTGGCTCAAGGACAGAACAACACTGGTTAGAGTTGTCTGGTGCATGTCGTCAGACTCCCGTAGTTCCGCGGTCCCCCCCCTTGGCTGGTTCCTTTTATTCCCCTTCTGCATGCATTTGAAACATAGGGAAGGCAGCTGGATTGTGGCTGTAGTGGACATGTAGATGAGGCACCATCTGGGCAAATTCCCAATTGACACACTCCAATCCACAAGACAATCTCATAGAAATGGGAGGTAGAAAGCAATAGGCCATGCCAGAGCCATGTTTCTAAGCTAAAACCCCAAAAATGTATGGCCATAAGTTGTAATCCCCCCAAGAATTAGAATATAGGTGGACCTGGGGACTAATCGGAGACACAGAAGTTAGGATATGGGGACCCAAGTTGACAGTTTGACAGTCTTTTCTGACCTGACATTGCCAACCTGTTAGTGGTTAGAAGACCTTCCAGATGATCCACAAATGTGAAGGATCCAGTATTCCAGATCAGAGAGGTCATTGTACCCCCCCTAATTTCACTTCAGATTAATGTACCGACCACCCTCACTTGAGTACAACGCAAAATTCCTGCCCACAAAATGGAGACACCAAAGGCAGTTGGAAGACAAACATACCAAAGGAAAAGCAACAAAACATGTGCCGATGCCCGAATGTCCAAACTAACTCCAGCTCTATTCAAGTTCCACCTGACTGCCTGCCTGACGTTCCGCCTGGACATACAAAGGGACATACAAACCCGCTCCCAAAGACATGCTCACCTCAAAAATCCAAATCCCTCAAGCCAGGATATAAAACACTCGTGCTGGGTCCCCAACAATAATATAGAGACTCCCCTGGAGGGAGAGGATCAACCCAGAGACAGAGACTCCTACACTAGAGAACTGGTCCCGAGCAGAGGCAGAGCCCCCCTGGGACTCTGTAAAGAGGAAATCTGTGGAACTCTGGATGATGGGGCGAGGTTGGGTTCTGGATATCACTGGTATCACTGCTGGGAAGGGGCACAGCAAACTAATGTTGGATGGACATAGCTGTATATATGTACCTAGCCTTGCATAATTGCATGACCAAAATACTATTTGTATCTGCATGCTAAATAGATTCATAATGTTGCATGATCTATTTCTCAAAGAGGGAGGATGTAGATTAGAGTGTACGTGCTGTAGCTTTAAGAAGCATGTCAAGACCTGAGTGTGCACATATAAATATCAGGCACGTGCTATTCCTAGTGCCATTTTGAGAGTGCAGCCAGAGAGTGAGCATGTATTGCAGTAGTTAGTTTGTATATAAGTGACTTAAGTTAAAGTCAGTAAACTTCTATCCTGATGTATTTGTATATAATAAAACTGCTTGAACAGAACCCACAAAGACTCTTCTACTGTGTCCAAAGTAGGAGAGCGACACTACCTTTTCTGTTTTATCTGGAAACAGGAATTTTTTACTTATGTGATACTTAAGCATATTATCCTTCTGTTGTGTTTTAGGTCATGTAGGACTATGACACCCAGGTGTCTCAATCCCTGAAAACCTCCCTTCATTGATCCTGAGAATCAGGTCATGGTGGAAGTTTTTAGGTGACATGTTGCCTTTCTGCTTGAGAGGGGACATGGAGCTATATCAGGCAGAATGCAAAGTTGGCAGAAGATAGTTGCAGATATGAATGCAGTAGGCAGCCACAGCAGGACAAATGATCACAAACGCCATAGTGCCACTGACATGATCTCATCTACATGAAGGAGAGCAGCAGCAATGGTCCATGATTGGATGGGTACTGTGGGGGCCTGCTACACAACTACCAGTAACAGGAAAGGAAAAGTTCCTGTCCACTATCAGGCATTCAGACAGCTCGGGTCTATATTATAACCATGAAACCTCACATACGTGAATATGGAATCATTGACACATATTGAGCGAACCACGAAAACACCACACGTCCTGAACTACAAAATTCAAAATGTCAAATCGGCATAGTTGGCCAACCCCACTGCCCACTACATACTACCTACCCAAACAAAATAAATAATCCATACATACACTTAAAAAAACCCTACTTCTAACCCTAAACTAAAGCTTACATATATTACTATGTATGCACTTACCTTAACCCGCACCCAAACCCTAAAGTCCATAACTATTGCACAACTATGTTAAGGAGCTATACCCAAGCAAAATAAATAATCCATATACACATCCTGAACTGCGAAATTCAAAATGTCGACTTGGCATAGTTGGCCAACCCCACCACCCACTACATACCACCTACCCAAACAAAATAAATAATCCACATACATACATTTAACAAAACCCTACTTCTAACCCTAAACTAAAGCTTACATATATTACTAAGTATGCACTTACCTTAACCCGCACCCGAACCCTAAGGTCCGTAACTATTGCACACTTACCTTAAGGAGCTATACCGGAGAAGGGCCAACTATGACAATTCAACATTTCAGATTTTGCACTTCAGGACGTTCAGTGTTTTTGTGGTTCGCTCAATATGTGCCGACGTTTCCGTATTCATGCAACTGTGGTTTTGCGGTTGTAATAGGTAACCGACAGCTCACATAAACATGCAGAACAGCATGTCCTTGACATTGGTGCTACTGTTTCAGGGACATCAAGTACAAGTATGTCCCAGGAGGAGCTTCCAGGTAGGCTTATGTATCTTAATTTTTAAATATTCTTGTGTAGTAAAATATTTACAGAAATGTGATAGTTCTGTTTAACAAGAAATTAGTTGGGGGGATTGTAGATTGCTTCAAGTTAACAACACATTCTGGTTACACATGGGCTTAGGTTGGACTTGTCATCCATGTTCTTGTTGAAAGTATTGTTAATGGATATATAAAGGGAAAAAAGTTTTACCCCCTATTTTACTGTTAATTGTGATGATGTTGTCCTTCCCTTTTGCATAGCTTCTTCCAGGACCATCCAGGATAGGGAGCCTACAATCATCTGCACATGGTAAGTCAAACATTTTTATGTCAGTACTGATGAGCAGTTCAAAGAAATATTTAGTTTCTGAAGTGAGTGTCAGGACTGTGGTGTGTATTGCTGTACTGTCTGTAATAGTGGCCCCACTGTTCATTTGTTAGCATATATTGGACTATAGTAGTATAGGTATTAATTTTTCCTGTGTCTGTTGCTTATTATCATAGGTGATCCTGACAGTGGAAGTGTGGGACTTCTACCACCTGATGTCAGAGCATCAGCAGACTCTGGTTATGATTATGGTGGGGTGCAGAGGTTGCACCTGACACTGAGGCTGACATTCAGCCATGCCCTGTAATTCCATCGGACACAGCCAGTAGGTCTATGCCTACCCATTCAAGTGAGCCCTCAGATATTGGACAGGTGGAGGTTGCGACACTCGATCAGAGAAGTGTGGTTACTGTGGCTTCAATGCCTGTTGACTCTGGCCTTAACCAAAGTGTGGATGAGGTGTCACGCAAGAGGGTTTCTTATGGGTGCTTGGAAGAGGCCTACTATCTATCCTCCACCTGATTGTGGTGTGTCTTCCCATGCCACTCAACTTATGTTTAGGGCCATTATGGAGGCATACACATGTTCCTATAGGTCCTCCAGAGAAATGCTTAGGGTTGTAGGTGTGGCAGTGGCACAGGCTGACATATGCAACTGCCTTCACCATGTTGCCGAGTCAGTGGATCAGATGAGTACCACATTGGTACAGTTGGTGTCTGTGATGGAACATCTGCTGGGAGGGGAACAGCATCCTCGTGGGCATAGGTCAGCCACATCATCTGCTGTTAGCCAATGTGGCCATGCCTGATCATGCTTCTATACTGCTCCGTCAGTGGTTGAGATGTCCATATCAAGATGTGGTAGGCCATGGGACCATGGCCTGTGCATCCTTGTGAGGGGAGGTCATTAAGGAGACATCAGTCATGTTCAGGTAACACCAGTGCATCTGACGTGGGCATGAACATGCCAGTGTAACTCCTGGCGAAGTCAGTTCTCGGGTATGACAATGATGAATCACCATCTACCACGCACGGCTCATGCCTGTCTAACATACCAAGATGTAGAGCTAGCACAGAGCTTGGCTATGTTCATGTAGACACTCACACACCAGTTTCACCTGGAGGACCCATTCAGACACACACACACCTGTTATATTGTTCAGTTGTGAAGCTTAAAGCTCATTTTGTCTCACTGGATATTTATTACTTTATCTAAATGTCTGCCTACTTCTCTTTCTTACTCACACACTCTTTCGCTGACTTTTTGTGTCATCCTAGGCTTCCTGCCCCCCCACTCACCCCCACAACACCTTGTGCAAGAGATGATAACTGTGCCATATCCCTGTTTTCTATCTTTTCTATTCAGAGATACATAGCATTTGCATCTGATGCTCAAGGTGCACAGCTGACTTAGTGCTTTGTGGTGTTGAATTGGTAATTTTACCTTTGACTTATATTGGTCAGGGAAAGTTAGACAATTTATAGAATCAAACATTTTTTGCATCAGTATTGTTAATGATCTTGTGAGGGTTGTAAAGTCTAAGACTGAGATGTGTCTCATTACTTTCTAATTTCTGTCTTTAATGATTTTCCAGTACAAAAGTATGATGACAAACTGAGGACATTTGGTGACCATAAGTACTTTTGAGAGGTATGACTGCATGAAACTTTGATGCCTGAGGCCTTCTACTTGATAATGGACACATATAAGTCACATAACTCTATGCTGTCACATGTTAAAGTAATTTCTGTACAAATCACCCACCTTTTACTTGCTTACGCTACCAAGTAACAACATGTAAGTATATGCCATTCATTCATATTATTACACAATACACTCCAGGTTCAACACTTACCTTGTAAATCCAGCAATTGCAACACAGTTAGTTCAGGGCTGACTGTGCCTGATGCCACAGTACACAGCAATTACATGGATTGTTAAAGGCTGTGAGCATTACCTGGCATCAATGTCACTATATGTATGTGAATAGAAGGAAGGTTTTAGCACCTTAGGAGGTGAGTGAGTGTGCTAAGCGTTGACTCTTAGCCAATGCAAGAGCATATTGGGTATGCCTATATCTACATACACCCACAGCAGCTGCTGCTTACCCTTTTGACTCCTCGCCTGTGTGGGGCTTTGGTGACCGTTCCATTGGTGGTGGGATGTGTGCCCCTTCCCCTTGTTGATCCTGCTGAAGCTGTTTTCTCAGGATGATGTTGTGTAGCATGCCACATACAGTAAATATTTCAGGGCACACATGCGGATTGTACTTCAGGGTTCCCACAGATGTATGTATGTATGCACCAGAACTGCGACTTCAGCAGTCCAAACATATGGTCTATGATATTTCTGATTTGAGCATGTGCCTCATTATGGTGTTCTTCAGTGGGTGTGTGTACATTTGTAATGGGTGTCATCAGCCATGGTTCCAGTGCATAACCTGCATCCCCCAGTAAATGATCCTGTGGGATATTGCCTTCAGTGAACATCTGATACAGTTGAGAGGTGTGCCAGATATGTGAGTCATGGTAACTGCCTGGGTTGCCAGCACACACATTCAAGATTATTCCTTTGGCATTACACACAACTTGACAATTAATAGAGTGAAAGCTCTTTCCTTTTTAATGTAGAGGCTACCCTGTTCCCCAGGTGGTGTAGTGTGTTACAGGGTAGAAATCCTGCATATTTCTGGCCCTGTCCTCAAGAGTACAGGGAAAATATATGTGGTCACTGGCATGCTGGAGCATAGCATTCAGGAATTGATGGAGGATCCTGGATGTTGATGCCTGTGACACATGCAGCATGTCCCCTGTTGGTCTCCGAAAGGTACCTGTAGCTAAAATTCTAAGTGCTGCACATATCTTTGTCTCCACTGGGATGGGTTTCCCTTGGTTTGTCCTGGCTCTGAGTTGAGGATGACAGAGGTTGCAGAGTTCCTGTAGTGTGTCTCTATCCACCCTGTAGCACTCACAGTTTCCATGTCAAATATTTATTATTTACTTATTTATTTCCAGTTTGATAACCGGGAAGGTCCACTGGGCTCAAGGAGCCCGTTTTCAGTGGAGGCCCGGGGAAAAAAGCTCCATATTACATAAAAGTAAACAAAAAGTAATATTATATAGTGAGACTTAGCAAAGTACAATTGCAAAATAGAAGAACATTCATTGCATACTTACATACTAGATTAGAGAACAATTTGTATAGGCAGTAGATCAGGTGTAAATGGTTATAAAAACTAACAATAGCAAATCATCTGTAAATAGTTATAAAAACTAACATTTGAAGGATTCCAGTAAATACAATTTTTCTGTAGAATAGGGAAGAAATAAAGGTGGAAAATACACTGTTTGTTATGTAAACATTCATGATATTGATGTATTCAGGGAGAGGCAGTTGTACAATAGAAAACGTAGAGTGCATACATCGGAGCGTTGATGTTCTTTGTTAAATAGCATCAACATTTATATGTAGGCAGTAGTGAGAATCATTCCCAGATGGGGGAGAGAGAAGACAGATAGAATACTATTTACAATATATACATTCCAGATATTGATGTTATATTACGTTATAAGTCATGTAGATTTTGAAAAGTTAAATGAGGCCCGAAAACTCTTCGCCTTCTTGGCCTTGGCCTATTAGCAGCAGCAACTGCAGCACAGACTTTAGCCTGTTGTACACACACATGAATTAAAGCAACATCAGCCCCTAACATTGTTTCTGTGTAGACTCCTTTCTATGGCTGTATTTCAATAGGTTTTGGAATTCACAGGGAAAACCAGCACTGAGTTTACACGGTTGCTTTATAGCTTGTTGAATAGCTTCTCCATTTTGGATTGGTGGATTAGCATACAATTCAGTTGTTTATGCTGTAACTAGCATGCCACGGTGTTTCTACAAACCATGTAGAGCCGCTTACTGAATCTAAAACAGTGGACTACCTTGTATGTCATGCTGCAGCATACACATGGTGTAAACGGACCATGTAGGCTTTATTAAATTTGTCAGATACTTTCTTCTTAAGTTTAATTGTATTGTGTACTTGTTAACATTTTTTTATAGGAGGATGTATATAACCTGCTTATTAGAGAGTGCTATACCATGTGATTTGGATGGGGGTCTTATTTAAATATGGCTTTTATATCATTCAGACAGAGTTGAAAAAGCTTTCCAGGCAAATCACATGACTTGCAGCTGAATGCTGCTGATGGTTACTGCTTGATTTAATAATCTGCTGAAGAATTGTTGCTGTGGGGTTATTTATACATTTAGCTTCTTTTGGGTGATGGCATTTTGTTGGATTGTTCTACTTCTCTGTGTACCCATTTCTCCAAGCATTTTTGGTGTCTATATCTATATCTATATCTATATATATATATATCTTTATCTATATCTATATCTATATCTATATCTATATCTATATCTACATCTATGAGTGTACTGCAGTATGTCAAGTGTGTGTGCATGTTTGTTTATGTATGTGCATGTTTGTTTATGTGTGTGTGTGTGTGTGTGTGTGTGTGTGTGTGTGTGTGTGTGTGTGTGTGTGTGGTCGATCTCGGTTTAGTTGGCCAGATACGATTGACTAAGCAGATGGTCAACAAGTGTATGAGCTCACACAATTTCCATGTTTGGGAAATATACCCTTATTCCATGTTTGAGCAATGTCAAGAGTTAGTATATAGAATTAGCATGGGGTGTGGGGGTGGAGGGCATTGTCCTACTGCAAAAATAAACATTTTTATTTGCTTTTTAAGTTGTAAATTTTTTGTATGCACCAAGGCTGCTTCTTGGTACATGTGTATAGGTGTGTAGAGATTAGAGTTTTTGAGATTTTGTTGTTGACATTTTCACAGTCAACATTGGGTGTATTAGATTTATAAGCAGTACACCCATATACATATATATATATATATATATATATATATATATATATATATATATATATATATATATGAGTACATAATGCATAATCACCAGTAAGTTTGATCAAAACACAAAACACTGAGCAATCTCATTGGTGATTACCATTAATTGCAACTAAATCAACAAAAATTGGTTACATTTGCAATTAGAAAAAGAAAGAAAAAAAACGTTTATGTGGTGAGACTTTGCTCCCCACACCCGGAATGTGGAGGCTCCACCCCCACCTCCCAAAAAATTCAATATACTAACTGCAGGGTTGCAGAAACATGAATAAAAGGGAAAAGCCAGGGACTTACATAATGGTTGATATAATAAACCATAAACATGGGCATGTTTTGCTGATTGCAGAGTTATGAAATCCATCCCAATCAAACCCAAATCATATTTGTTTTAAGCCGTACACATATGAACTTGCCAAGCTCTTATAAGTCTGATGGAACTGATTATATTGCAATGATTTCTGGACACTGAAAATATTCTAGGGAATAGAAGAATTAGGTGTCAGAAATGGAATAAGTGAACACTGACTAATACTATTCACAGTGCTCAACCATGCATAATAGAAAACTGGGTTTATTTATACACCTACTACATAAACGCATGGTAGTTTATGCTCCCCATGTTGTGGGCTTTTTCAAGCTTAAGGTGGTCCAACACCTAATTGAGCATTGCTAGCACATTAAGTCAGATTACCTTGTGGTGCTTTTTTATTTCTGTCATAGGTGTAGATTGGCTCTGTTGCTGTTCTACTCCAGAATAATAATTAAACACCAAGCATAACATCATAAAATGTCCAAATCCATTACAGGCTCATCTCCTTTAAAGTTTCAGGGAGGATGGCAACTTCCTCATGCCATCAGAAGCCGCTCAACAGCCAATAACACATTTATTCAGCAGCTCACAATAAGGCAGAAGCATACCTAATTTGGGAAATGGAATGCGCATGTTGCAGTGAAGGGGTGGGGGCAGCAAATGTCTAAGGTAAAAATCTGAAATTAAACAGACATGGCAGTAAGAAAGAGGTGCTGCTCCAATCATTAAAATTAAGTGCTAGATGAGACATACCTTAGGAGGAGGCCCTCAACATTAAAATTGTTGCAGGCCTAGGTTTACAGAGATATATAGAAGGAACTGAAAGCTGTTGTAGAGAACTGAATCTAAGTCACATGGTCAAAGAGCTGAACAGGAGTTTATTGAGCTAGTTATACTACATTTAAAGAACTGTCAGGAACTATGGCAAAACAGAAACCCAAAGTACGAGAAGAATTGTGGAGGATGTGCAAGAACAGTGTGCTAGGTCTAAAAAAACAGAGATAAGACTTTGATACCAGATGAAGCTGTGGAAAAGTCAGATTCAGCAAGAGATGAAATTATGAAGCAGGATGTAAAAGTTTCTATTTTTGGACCCTGATAAGAAGAGCAGAAAGATATAGTGACTATAAATTACCTCAATAAAGCATAAAGAACATTCTAAAGAAAAAAGAAAAGACCCCTGTATCTGTTCAACTAATTTGCTAAGATTTGCCTCTTGTGATTGCATTGTTTGAAACTGACATATAATATTAGTGTAAATTTAACAGCAGTATTTATGATAGTGTGCATAAATAGACTAAATAATATAGAATATAGTTATTTCTAGTGTCCCTTTAACAAGGGGAGATTTCTACACACACACACACACACACACACACACACACACACACACACACACACACACACACACACACACACACACTGCCCTTTAAAATTTCAATCGATTCCATAATTGTGACTGAGTGAACTAGATGAGCTGTTTTCACAAATGGACTGACCACTTTCCTATCACCACTTTTTGACTGGATACACCCAATGTTTTAATGTGATCAAGTGAAAGCTGAAAGTCTGTAGTACAGTATATTTTTTCTCACAGACACACAAATACACACGCAGACATGCAGAAATATACCAATCCCCTGATCATAACTTTTTAACTGTAATCAAATGCCTGTATACTAATTGCTTTAAGATGCAATCTAACCACCCAAATGGTTGCCTTTTTAGTAGATACACCTCACATGTGTGACTGTGGTCAAATGAAAGGAATTTTGACTACAGTGGTGTATTCATCTTGTTTAACATACGTAGCCTCTCTGATCATCTAAATCTGACCAAAGACAGTAAGTTTCTTGCCTTCAAACACAGACTAACCTGCACACAACTACCACCTTTTGGCTAGATATATCCCAGATGTCTGGATGTGAAAGGAATTCTGTCTGTATTAAAGTATTCAGCTTATTTCACTCACACAAAGAACCTCTCACCCATGATTAACTGTTTTGAAGTGTCAGTGCATCAGTTGCGACCATATGCAGACTTGCCTCAGTTACAGACTTTTAGATATACATCGGATATTTGACTGTGATCCACATTAAAGAAGTTCCATGTATAGCAATGCATCCAGCTTGTTTCAGATAGAGACACCCACCCCATCATTTTACCTGTGCTTACACTGGCTGCCCATGGTAAACATCTCACACTCCCAAATTGTCAACAAATAAAAATGCACTCAGGAAGAGCTCCTCATATTACTGCATTCTCCCCTGAAGCCTGGGTAAGTGTCCTTGATCATAGTGGCACAGCAAATAATGTTGTTGCCTCAAAGTAAGAGATTCCCTCATTTGATGCTGGGCTAAGGTGTCTTCTGTACAGAGGCTGCATGTCCTCCCTGTGTTTGCATGGGTTAACTCTGGGTGCTCTGGTTTCCTCCCACATTCCTAAGACATGCACTAGGTGGCCATAGGTATGAGTGTACTTGTGAGTGTGGTGTGGAAGAACTACCATGGCAGGGCTAGCCACCTGGCACTGTAAAATCTGCCTCTAGATGATTGTCACTGTTGAAGTGACACCCCAACCCAAAGTGTAAAAATGGGAAAAATGGATTGCGGATGATGAATCTCGTAATCATACACGATACTAACATGAAGAACAGAAACATGTTAATGCTGGTAATATAAAGAAGTGAGCAGAAGCTTGATTCTTGTGATGTTCCTAAAGGCATACTGCATACTACTGTGTTCTAGACCCAGAAGATGTGTAATGCTAATTGGTTGCATTACAGTCCTGCTCTGTGATCTCTTTTCAGCCCATTATTTTTAATTATAAGGTAAATTATGGAGCTCATTCTGTTAATAGTACTTCCTGCAATAATAAAATGTATAGAAGGGTTCTGACTGAACAACTGCAGCTCTGATCTGTCAGATCCCCCCCAAAAATAAATAAATAAATAAACAAATAAATAAACAAACACAAACAAACAAACAAACCAATAAATAACAAATAACCAAACTTTAAAATTTTGTACTGTGGTATAATTAGTGTTTAGCATGCTATGTCCTTAAGTATTAATGACTGATGGCTTCATGTAATTCAGTAGAATTTCATTTGGATGAATCAGACTACTTTGAATTAAAATGGTTGATATCTCATTTAGTCAACTGTTAATTGGGAGTAACCAGCATTTAGATGATGACTATGCCATAGTAATATTCTATAAGACACGACAAAGAATGCAAAAATATATCATTTAGGTGTTTCTTTTTGTTGGGGGCAATGCAACCACAATGTGGAGGACCCGTTGACTATGTCCACTTAGTCTATATATTCTACTCTTGAGGTAAGACTACCTAGAAGGTTTGTGCAAATCTGAATTTATTGATTAAAGAAATATTCACTCTACTCCAAAACACTGGGAACTTAAGAGTTAGCATATTTAGAAGGGTGGAAGTGGCGGCAGAGGGGGACAAAAGTACTAACCATTCACTATTTCTGCAGGTATCTAACAGAAGATATACACCTATGGCACAATGCAGTAAATGTTGCTTTAACAAAATGAGCAGTCAATTAAATGATGTTTCATTTATTTGAATTCAATGTATAAATGTGAAGCTATCAAGTGTGATAAAGCCAAGACTGAAAGCTGTCATTATATTCTTCTTTTGTAACTTTTCTAATTTTATTTTTCCTTTATGTAGAGTCAGCAGTTGTCTCTGAGTAACCAGCTTTTCAATTATAAATTAAATATATTTATTAAACACAAATTGCCTTATGCTTCCAGTTGTGTCACATTAGAATGGATGTCAGCTATATTGTTATGACAGAACCACCAGAGTATTTGTATGTAAGCTCTGAAGTTTTTTCCTTTTTACTAAATTAACTTATGCTTTCATGTTTTGGGAAAGCCTTATCATTTCACAGCACATAATCCTACTGTTTCATATGTCATATACCTCATACATATCAATGTACCATTACTGGAATTATTGTGGCATAATTAATCCACGGTGGTGGTGCTGCTGTAGTGTTGTCACCTCACAGTAAGATGCTGTCCGGTTCGATTCTCAGCTAGAGCATCTTCTGCATGGAGGCATGCATGAATAGGTGTACCTTTGTTGAAGGCTGTGCGTCAGGGCTGGCAACTCGGCACGTAAAAATCTACTGCCAATCATTAGCGGACTGGAGTTCTGCTGTGGCAACCCCTAACTGGGAAAAGCTGAAAGACACAACAACATTGTGGCATAATTACAAAGACATTCCATGAATGATTTCTTACTGTAATACCACTTCTCTTTATGATCCTCTGCTGTCCCAAGTCCATCTTGTATTGTTAGTATCATTATTTCCCTCCTTACTCATTTTTATCCTATTCCTTGTACTATTACTAGCCTTATCCTCACTTCCTTTCCAGTCTGCTACGAGATATTTTCCTCCTTCCCACCCAGTACACTCAACCAGTTCAGTAACCTCCTAACTCAATCTTCACTGTCTTATTTTCAGACTACTCTCCTCTTCTGTCTCACAAATCTGATTCTGACTTTTGCCACTGGACCTGTTTCCTTCTAGTGAGTCACGATTTCACATTTAATCCATCCTGCAGTACACATTAATGTTTGGGTTCTATCATGTAGTCAAACTTTTACAAGTTCGAACCACATATGGTCGAGACCATATGTTCGAATTTGTGAATGTTCGAGCTTGTGAATGGAAATCTCCATAAGTGGAGGTTTCCATTCACTTCAATGTGGTGTGATCTCATAGTTGGTATTTTTAAGTAGCGTGGGGTGTGGAGGGTGCAGGGGGGCTTGCCCCCCTCCATACAACAATTTATTTTTTTGTTCGTTGTATTTTTATTTTTTTATCAGTAGTCGAAGTTCTGTAATGTCAAACTTAATGGTTCGACCATTAGGTGTTCAGAGTTACGGAACTTTGACTATCTGATATAGACCCTTAACGTTTCCATTTCCAAACTCTTCTCTCACCTCTCTCTCTCTCTCTCTCTCTTCCTCATCTGTCTACTCTAAATATACAGAACAACCATTCCTCCTCAACCTCTAATATATATTTGCCAGTCTTGAATCAACTCTTTCAATAAATATTTGACCTTCATTCACTTCAACCAAACATGCAGATATTTGGGGTCTATGTCACATAATCGAACTTCCAAAATTTTGAACACCATATGTTTGAACTTGGAAGTTCTAAGTGTGATAACACTGAAACCTCAGAACAGCAAATTTTTTCCCTGGGAAAAAATTTGCTGTTCCTAAACACACACACACAACACAAGCACACCAAATAAGCTAAACCCTAACCCTAAGGTCCGCCACTATTGCACACTTACCTTACCTGCACCCTAACCCTAAAGTCCGTCACTATCGCACACTTACCTTACCCGCACCCTAACCCTAAAGTCCATTGCTATCGCACACTTACCTTACCCACACCCTAAACCTAAAGTCCATCACTATCGCACACTTACCTTACCCGCACCCTAACCCCAACGTCCGTCACACTCGCACACTTACTTTAACCTGTTCCGTAACTTTCGCACTACAGTGGAGAAAATGTCAAAGCCGCAGAAACAGCCAACTGAATTCTTTCCCTGGGAAAGAATTCGTATTTCCGCGGCTTCAACATTTTCAATTTTCGAACTTCCCCGTTCGAACTTCTGGTGTTCGAACATCTGGAAGGTTGATTAAATGACATAGACCTGATATTTGTACCAAAATAAAATATCCTTTTCAGAATATTAGTATCCATTCCTACCATTCATAAACCCTCACCTATATTCCAAGCTATCTTTGGAAAGATTAGATCTATGCAGAGGCACATACCATAAAGACAGTCTGCATTCAGCTCAGATAATGGAGTGGATTCCTTCACAGTACTGGGATTCATGTCAACATGCCAAGTTAGTATTCGCAGATATAAAAAAATTGAAAAATGTTCACTAAAACCATCTGTGGTAAACATTCAAAGATAGTTTTTTCAGGGGGCAAGTCCCCCTGCACCACCAATGTGGGGGACACCCCAACTCCCAGAACTTATATGTACCAACTCTAAGGTAGCACAACAGTGGAGAAAAGAGTTAAACTCCAATGTAGATGAATGTAGTGTCAGTGAACGTACTCTGATCATTTCACGTTTAATGAAACTACCTGGGTGCATTGGGTTAGAATTAGGTCAGTTTTTTTTTAATAAGCAGTCCCACTGACATCTGAACCTTCTGTTTACTATTATTCCTTTACTCAATATACTGCAGTCATAGCATATTGACATCATGTAACTCTCTCATCTGATGGATCCCTGCATTTTTTACTGTACATCATTTATATGTGAGAATAGTAACCAGACAACAACCATTTCCTCGACGCCAGGTTTGTGCATGCTGTTTTCTCTTCTAGTGTTTACAGAAAGAGAGTGCATATCATCTACTCTCCTGCATGGATTTTGACATAAATATTCACTACCACAGTGCAGGTGTGTCTTGGCTGCTATTGACAAATGTTACATAGAGACAAAATGTCTCAAATCATCTCATCAGCAAAATACAGGTAGCCACCCTGTCATTTTTTTATATTTCTTGATGGATTCCCTTCACAAGCTTGAAGTTTCAAAACTTCAAAATGCAAATGGTCAAAACCATAATATCAAAGTTTTGAAACTTTGAATGTTTTGAATGGAGATCGCCGTACAGCATGAAACAGGGAAGTTACCATTTTCCTTACTGTAGTGCAATCTCAGAGTTGGTATATTTATTTAGCAGGGCTGTGGGGGGCGCAGGGAAGGCTTGCCCCCTGCAAAAACGTATAAAAAAATGTTATTGCAATTTTGAAGTTTCAAAACTTCGATCTTGTAGCTCGACCATTTGCAGTTCGAAGTTTAGTTGTCAGATGATTAGTTTGAGATGTATTTAAATGGCTATGTTTTAATAATGGTAGTTTTGAAGAATTCCCACTTGGGGACGAAAGCGCTTAACTGCCTGTAATAAATCTATGGTGTTTTATCTGGACTTTTGCTGTTTCTTCCACATTTCTGGTGTGGCTGTCAGTTCGAAGTTTTGAAACTTAGAGCTTGTAAAGTAGATCCCTCTCTTGACAGGTTCCTCTGACCAACTGGATAATTCCTAAAGCCTGGTGTCTGATGATATGATGAGTCTCTTGCCACAGTGACACAGGTTTGTACTACCTTATTGCTGCAATATCATGCATATCTTGTCAAACTGAAAAGCTGCATACCACTTTCTTCACGTAACCTCATTACCATTTATGTATCAGTGCAGGCTAATGATGAGGACTTTACTATCCATACCTGTGTACTGCAGTCTCATCCATTGACAAAATATATAGTATGTCAAAATAAAAATAAGTACTGTAATCTTAACTGCTAAGAAACCCTTTGATTTCATGGGACATGACGACATGAGGGCCCTGGTTAGACCATATGTTCATTAGTGTGTGCAGTTCTGGGGGCCATATAAAGAAATGGGGTGTGTGGCTAGTCTTGTAAGGGCTCTAGTGGTCATTAGTTTATTAACCACCTACGAAGCTATGAAAGGGACGTCAGGCTGACTGTTATCTGTATAAGATGCTTTTGATATCTGTGCAGATGGTATTCAAGAGGAAGAATATCTGAGCTTTTTACATGGGGGTTTAATCCAAGACTCATTAATACCAGTTATATCAAGTGTAAAATGGCTTACTTAGCTATGTAGCAGAATAAATTTGTTACAGATGCTAGGAGCTTTTAGATGTACAAGTCTGATTTCACTATAGAACCTCAGACAGTGCTACATGAATTTGTAAGAAAAGAGTTTACATGAGGAGGAGTAGGGATTGGGCATATCTGTACAGATTATGATAAAATGACAGAGGCATAAAAGTATTTCTGCATTGCTTTATGTTTCATGACAATAGGACTCTTATGTGCCTGTTTCTAGAAGCAGAAAAAGCTCAGAGTGAACAAAGTTTAGGGACCAGAACAAATATGGATACAGAAAACATGGAATACATGTAAGATAAGGATTTCTGAAACATGTATTACAATAACAGTAAGTCCACCAGTATAAATTAACTGATAACTCACTGTGTCATCTGACTGAAACCCACTTAATTACCTCTGATTGGACAACTGCACTAGATGGAGCATAACACAGACTGTAGGGACAGCTATCTTTGTGAGGAAGTGTGACAAGAACTACCCCTGACACCTAAAGATGTAGACAGTTTTATTTTCAAATTGTACTCTAAGGTCCTGCACTGCTATCCTCATGGCATCACTGGTGGTCCCCCCCCCACACCTTTAGTCAGCACTAATCATATGTGAAATAGAACCCTATACAAAGGACTTCATGGTTAGGTATATAGCACCTTCCCCATTTGGTGTTAAGTAAAGACATTTTGTTGACTCATTTCTTTACTTAAAAAATAGACACCAACATTCCTATAGGGTACACTGCCTTAAAAAAAGAGAGACATTTAAGAACATGCATTTTTTTACAATGCACTGTTTACCCTCTTACTTTATATTGTTCACTTGTTGATATCCCTGCTGACAGCACTCCCTGATGTAGAGGTTCACCCTAGTCCAAAAACAATTGGTAGCCCTGGTGACATTTAGTAAAACACTTTACCACAGCTTTTTCTAAGAACTATTTAGATTTCAATAGGCTCACTTTTCCTGCATATATCTATATCTATCAGTCTGTACATGTTGCAGCTTATTGTACTTTTTACTGGGTCCTACATAGGCATCAGATGAAACAATGTATTCAGTGGGGACTGGTGTGCTTACAAGGAATAATTCTGAGTACCAGGACACAGTTGCTGTTTTCCGGTGGTAATTACAGTGATTTTATTGCATGCATGTGAGTGTCCATAGTAAGTCATAGAGTTCCAGGGACTCATTTGATTGCAGACTTTTGTACTGCGCTTTCAATTGCAGTTAGTTTACAGTTTCTTTTGAAACAACTTTTTTACACTTCAGGGGGAAAGAAATGTTAAATGGAAGCACCAGTCATTAAATGGGGTATGCAATAGCAGTTTAGTCAGTGGTTAGAAACAGTAGACTAATGACATTTATTTATTTGGGAAAGTTTAAGTCTGTCACAAACTCTACTGAAAAATGAGAAACTGAAAAAAAATATTGCAATTTAACAATTGTGTTCAGACTACAAACGAACAGCATTAGATGAATGGTAGAGAGTATTGTGACACAGGAGCTTTCATACTTATAAATGTTTTAATTTTGTTGTATCTTTATCAGAAGTAATTGTAATCTAATGCCTATTACAAATATTAGACCAGACGGAAATGCTTCATTAAGCACTGGTTAAATCCAGATATATCACTGGACAGTTAAGTTAATGCACAGGCCAAAACCACCACTAAGTCCTATGTTGTGTGACAGCACTGTAATTTATAAACAGCCTACTACCAGTGAAAGTATTGTTTTTGAACAAATGCAGTCTAACATAACACATATATGTGTCACTGCGATATACAATTATAATATTTAGTGGCTGGTTTGCTCGCTGTGGTTTACACTTCATCTGCATTCTGCTGTGTCCCTGATCAGTTTCTATTTTTGTCTTCACACCTGACCAACTTAACATCTATGCAACATCCACAAGTTCAACCATATTATGGAGCTATCTGGGCACAGTTCTAGGCTAGAGTGAGTTTTATATGATTAGTTATCTACTTGACAATTTAGTCACCTATCTATGTTCACACATTCTTGCTGCCTCTTCTTCTTGGATTGCCTAGTGTGAGTCTATACATCCGATCATATCTTCAACTTCTGACTTAACTGCTTGTCTTGCGGTTCGGTT
The DNA here is from genome assembly GCF_019279795.1 of Protopterus annectens. Classification (NCBI taxonomy): domain Eukaryota; kingdom Metazoa; phylum Chordata; order Ceratodontiformes; family Protopteridae; genus Protopterus; species Protopterus annectens. Next base: position 1,332,700,212 of record NC_056733.1, read on the forward strand.
TGAGATGTGCCACTCAACCCTACATAGTGCAACGTGGGTTATTTCTTGTTGGGAATTCCCCCAGGCTTTAGTACATCTGGTACATTAACATTTAACATTTAAATACCTGTACTGTTGCTTTGTAAGCACACTATCAATTAAAACATCTTCTGTAAAATATTTATATTCTGTAAAACTTGGATACATGAAATTCAACAGTAACCAAAGAGTGAGCATGTCTGTCATGATAAGCATGACCCATAACTACTGCAGCAGAGCTGTTGTTAGACTACTTATTCATTTTATCATCTATTTGTACACTTGGTTTACATATAGAAAAATTGTGAAGCTTAGAATATTTCCAAAATAGATAGTCTGAAAATCATGTACAGTTTTAAAATGTATCAATTTTTGGTTGCTCCGTTGGTATAAAGCCTGAATATGTTACAGAAGATATTTTACAAAATATGATTTGTAAAATAAATTTTGCAGCATATTCAGGTTTTATGCCTTCATTCCATCAATTGATATATTATCATTTACTATTTGTTTTCTCCCCTTTAATCTCATAACTTTGACTGTGAAAGCTGACATCAATGAAACTTGTGGGCAAAGAAGTCTTCTTCTTAATTTCCAGGCTGAGAGACTTTGGAGTTGGTGAATCTAGAATCATGACAGTATGATATGGTATAAGAATGCAGTCTCCCTACAAAAATAGTTGAGTTTTTTGAAAAGGTTTTTAACTTAATGGGATGTGCTTTGCTAGATTTTGCAGGGATGCTTACCTATGGAGCCAAGGATCAGAATTCTACAATGAAGTCCGTAGAACTGCCAACAACCTGTCTGCATCGATCAGAGTTTGAGGACATTTAAAAAAATGAGGAGTGGAAAGCGTTTACAATTCCTTGTTCTAACGATTAATGGCTGGTTCATGCTCTGTGCTATTTGTTCCATACATAGGTTTAAGAGTTCACAGGTAGTTACTAGGCATGCTGTCCAGAAGCCCACTGAGGAGCCTAGCCCAGCTTTTTAATTACCCAAGCTAAGTAACTTGCCGAGAGTCACACAGTAAGGAAATCAATGTTGACGGAAATCAAACTCTGGACTATATAAAACAGCTGATTAATAACTCATAGACATAATCCTCTGCACCATTTGCCAGCCAGTGTTTAAAGTTTGAGCTGGAAGTCTTCCACTATGCTGTAGTGAACTAGTGTTGAATTTTTTATCCAGTCATTTGGTATGAGCACTGGAAGGCAATCTATTGTAATTTCGAGACTGGTTAAGAGTGACCTCGGGAATTATTAGAAAAAATCCAGAAACAGAAAAGAACAGCAAATGTTGAACATTGATGTTCTTCTTTAAAGTTGTTTTTTGCAGGGGGGGGGTCAAGCCTCTTGAACCCCATTGTATAGAGGCAAGTTCTGAAACCCTCCAGTCTTATACAGTGGTAAAATAAGTCTCACATGCACCTTTATTACTGGAAAACCAGAAGGCTGTGTGTTTTATTCCCACATTCTTCATGAGATGTTAAACTGAGGTCCTGTCTGTTTGAGTTGGTGGCAGCATAGGTGGAAATAAAAAAATCCACAGCACTTATCAAAAAGAGAGTAGGAGAAGTTCCCTGAAACCCTGGCCAAATTTTCCCTAATAGTAGAACTACCACCATGAGTCTCCTCTGAAAAGAGGCCACTAGCCTAATGGGGCAAACCTGGTCAATGAAGAATAAATAAATACATTAATATACAGCAACTCCTACATCACCATATCTCAGAGAAAGTGGAATATTCTAAGAAATGGCAAGCTCAGACTTACTTTGTAAGTCTGCATTTTTAGTCAGTCAGTCTCTCTATTTTGGGGCTTGCATTAATGAATCTTAGAATATCAAATCGTTACCACTTTACAGCAAAGCCTTGTTTATGTGTTTGCATGTGTTCGTGATATTCTGTGACTGACAGCAGCAAAAGACAGTAATCACTGTGGAATCTGAACAATAGTTTACACAGAAGTGTCTTCCACTCATCTATAGTAAGGTTATACTTCCTTTAGGTACCAAAGTAATATGTTATGGCCTTCCTAAGAAAGTTTTTTTTTTTGCAGTGCACATTTCCACTCTTTGTCTGTAGGGTAAGGTGCCATCTTGGAGTGCCAAAGCAGCTGTCTGTATCCCTCCGGCTTTCAGTATACTTTGAAATTTCCACAGCCCCTGTGAATGGGTTGCTCAGCCATTCCCCTCCTACTGGTCCACAGCAGTTTTTACCTGCTCTAGAAACTTCATGAACCTGGCCACTAAACAATAAAAGGAAACAATCATCCTGAAAGAAAAAGGACAAAAAAAAAAAAGCATTATTTCCACAGCCCCTGCGAATGGGTTGCTCAGTCGTTCCCCTCCTATGGGTCCACGGTAGTTTTTATCTGCTCTAGCGACTTCATGAACCTGGCCACTAAACAATAAAAGGAAGCAAACATCCTGAAAGAAGAAAGACTAAAAAAGCATTGTAGGTGCACCTGACTTCCATAATAATTTGGGCTTATCCCTGTAGTTAGTGCATAGTGTACTTTGTTAACTGTAGGCCAGGGACGGCAGCTGCCCCCCCCCAATTCACAAGCTAGCATTTCTTGTAGTCTTTAATTACAAAAATCCATAATATACAGTCACATACCCTTTTAGTAGTTGTTCCTGACTCCCAGCTAAGCCAAACACACTAAAGTTAACATAAGTACAAATACACAGCACAAGGTTTCTGAACTGGCTAAACAGCACATTGTAGGCAATAAAGATATTACTTTTGTTCTATAAGGTCCTGCATATATTCAAAAGAAAACAAAAACTAACAGAAAGGCAAGGTACCTTTTCTCCAAACAGACATACCTACAACCAGTCTGTGGATTGAGTGATTATTTTTTGTCTGACTCACTCCTACTCGAGACACCTTCAATTTATTACTACAAAACTGCAATTGGTCCCCATTAAAAAACTGCAACTCGATCTAGCTGTAGAATACTTCAATAATAAATTCCTTGAAATATTAAATAATCTTGCCCCCCTCAGAAAAAATTGCCAAAAAAACAAACAGCTACTATGGCTTTCTAAAGAAATAAAACAACTAATGAAACAAAGAGATAAAGCCTGGTCACTATATCATATGACCAAAAATAACAATGAGCTCACCCTTTACAAACAACTTAGAAACCATGCTAAGAAAAACATCATCAAGAATAAAAGAACATATTTCCCCACCTGCCAATAAAAATACCAGCACAATCCACAAAAAATTCTGGCAGAACATCAACCACCTCCTTAACCCCAGTAAAAACCCTACTCCTGCCTCCCTCACTACTAACTCCTCTGTGCCCTTAGCCTCACAATTCAATTCCCACTTCATCAACTCTATCACTTGTCTCCTAGATAACAAAACAATCCCATCACTCACTGTTCCCTTCCTACCTCTAATGATGCAAACTCCTTCTCCTTTATTCCCATTCCAACTTCCTACATAAAAAATTCCTATGTAAATTGAAACCCTGCTGCTTAGCTGCTGACCAATGTCCAAACGAATATCTAAAACTAGCTGCTTCATCCATTGCCTATCCCATATCATTATAATAAACCGCTCTATCTCCGAACAGTACGTTCCCAAATTATGGAAAATCTCTCATATTATACCACTTCATAAGGACAGCCCATCTAGACACATAACCATCCCATCACCATTCTATCCCCCTTGCCAAAATTCTAGAGAAATGTATCCACCAGCAACTCATGAATCACCTCACTACCAACAACCTACTCTCCAGCACCCAGCATGACTTCAGGCCTAAACAGAGTACTAACTCAGCCCTCATAACCTTTACAGAGACTATTCGCCACCTCAGAAATGAAGGACAACTAGTCTCAGCCATTTTCTTAGATATGTCAAAAGCTTTTGACACAGTGTCCCATCAGCTGCTTCTCAACAAACTTGCCACTTACAATCTCAATACCACACCCCTAAGATGGTTTCACAGTTATCTATCCGACCATCAACAGGCCACTAAATGGGCAAACAGCCTGTCCCCACTATTACCAGTTACAATGGGGGTACTGCAAGGCTCCATACTTGGGCCCCTCCTATTCATAATATTTATCAGCAATCTATATACTGCCACTCAACATGCCACCATCATCCAATATGCAGATGACTCCACCCTTATCTGCTCAGCCCACTCCCCACATGAACTCCAACACAAAATGCAATCAACATGCCAAGACACTGAAAGGTACATCACCAGCCACCAACTCATCCTAAATCCAAATAAGACCAAGCTCATAATTTTCTCTAATAAATCTTCCAAACCCAGCACTCAATCCCTCTCCATACTATCTAACAATGATACAAAAACTGAACTTATCAATCAGACCATACTGCTAGGGGTAACCATAGATGACTCACTAGTATTTGATAAACTCATCTGACCATCAAATAAATCCACTCTAAACTAGGCGCTCTATACAAGGTTAAACCTTACCTTACACAATAACTGGCCACTGCAAGATCCCACTTGCTATCCACCCTCCTATACTGCTCTGAAGTCTTTACTAACCTATCAAAAACAGATCTAAATAAACTAGACTCCTGCTATAACAGAATAGCTAAGTTTGTCACCAACCAACCCCATAGAACACACCACTGCATTGCTCTCCGACAGCTCAACTGGCTAGAACTTCCCAACCTATTATTACTAAAACAACTTTCACTTGCCCATAAAATCATATTCAACCCTTCAGAGAAAGTGTAATATTCTAGGAAATGGCAAGCTCAGACTAAACTATGTAAGTCTGCATTTTCAGTTAGTCAGTCAGCTCTATCAAACCTAGTCCAGCCAAACACAAACTGTAGACTCCTCGGGTCATCCAACAAACTAATGCTAAAAGTAACCCAGTCTCACAACTATCATGGAGTCTCTCTCTACTCCCATAAAATAGCCAAAGATTGGAACACTCTTCCTTAACAGATAACTAAAACACCCAACCTGTCCACATTTAAAACTACCATGAAAGACTATTTAAATGAAAATTGGCTATGCCCCTGTATTGCTCCCAACTAATATTCTTCCTGTTTTTCCCACTCATCTCATGTTAGCCCAAATAGTGCTCGTCCCACATAGGGCTATCCCACTATCTGTCTTATCTTTATTAATTTTTGTTCCTTCAGGTGACCTAACTTGTAAAACTACATGACCAATTTTGGTCTTTCAAAAGTGACTCACCTGGTAAAGCTACATGACTTATGTACCTCATATATATTGTAAAACAAAAAAAATTGTATTCCTGTATGCCTGAAACATGCATATTTATATTGTATTCTGTTATTATATTTTGCTATAGTATTTTTGTTAAGCTCATTTTACATATTTGTTAGCAATGTGCTACTTAAACTGAGTTTACTGCTTGTACCTCAGTAATATTCTTTTTGTTGTGGAGCTTTTCTCCCCGGGTCTCCGCTGAAAATGTTTTTGTTTTTTCAACCCAGTTGGACACTACCTGGTTAACAAATGTAAATAAATAAATAAGCACACTTTAAGGGGAAAGATAGCTGCTAAATATTAAATAAAGAGCTATTACTAAAAGTACAGCTGTCCATATTGTAAAGATGCATTAAATATAAATGCCATACTTCATGCTTTTTGACAGTTTGAAAGGTATGTGTAAGGACATCAGGAATGCTCAAAGTGTAGTACATCACAGCATTCAGATCCCAGTGGGGCACTAACTCTTTGTTATATAGTCGAGGACTCATTTCAGAGGCAGAGGCTCATTTACATGTCTTGGGCAGAACAGTTACATATCAGTCTCATTTGCATCAGATTTGGTTGTACTCTGAAACTGATGTCACTGCTAGGCTGTGATTTCAATTATTAGCAGACCTTCCATAGTAACAGGACAATGAAGCCTTTGTCACTGCAAGTCCAGAAGATACTATGCATGTACCTTCAGAACCACACACTATACCCGTAGCATGGAGCTGGGATAAAAACATTGGTAGTGACGGTAAGGACTGTGAATTTTGTCTGCACGCTTCAAAAATTATGTCATTACACAAAGCTGGATGGTTTCACTTTTCAGATGTGTGGAAGATGCATTCTAAATGAGTTGCCACAATTTTTTTGTTGGTCTTTTAGTGGGGCTGCTACCACAAGTCTGCTGTTCTTCCCTCTGGTCTCATGATGAGGCAATAATTATGGTACAGAACTGCTAAACTAAGAAGGCAGTTGCTCAGAAGGCTGCACAAAGAAGTTATACTAACATCAGTGTTTGAGCTATGAAATTGCTGTGTCTTAAGTTTTAGCTTAGTGGGGCTAACCTAATTAACAAAGAATAAACAAATAACTAAACATATAGCAATTCTTAGATCACCATATGTCAAAGTGTAATATTCTGAGAAATGGGAAGCTTAGACTTAACTATGTAAGTCTGCATTTTCAGTTAGGCAGTCAAAATTAAATCTGTTGTGTGCATATATCTGTATGAGCATATTTATATATATATATATATATATATATATATATATATATATATATATATATATATATATATATTTTATTTTATTTTATTTTACATTTGTTAACCGGGATAGTCTGACTGGACACAGGTCCATTTTCAGCGGAGGCCCAGGGAGAAAAGCTCCACATGTGGATAGTTACATAAGAGTTAAACAGTAGCAATTTTATGCAGTGATATATAGATACCAGTACAGAATTATAGGATTATATGCATACCTGGAATACATACATACTTAAACTTAACATTGTAGTTTTCTTGTTCGAACTTAGACATTTTTAGTGGTACAAGGCTGAAAAAGGTAGCATGTCATTCAGTAGTACAATACATATGAGAATGAGACTAAGTCTGATAGCCAGGTAGTGAAGAGAGTGGTAAACTGGTTAGTCAGGATTGGTACAGGGGCACAGCCAGTGACTTTTTAGGAATTTTTTGAGAGATGTTTTAAATTGGTTAATAGTCTGGTTTGCTGTAAGTTCGGCAGGGACCGATTCCAGATTATTCCAACAGAGTTGCAAAACAATGAGTCACCTGCTGAGTTTTTAGATTTAACAGTTTGTGCCAGTATTTTGTCAGAAGACCGGAGAGTTTTTAGGTTACTGTAAAGGGTAATTATATTTTTGAGTATGGGTATGCTTTCGGGCTCATGGAGAACTTTGCAGGCTATTATTAATTGATTATACTGGATTTGAGAGGGAAACTCTAGCCAGCCTAGAGATTGTAGGATAATACACTGGTGGGCTCTATATGCTGAGCCTGTGGCAAATCTGGCTATGGTGTTGTAGTAGCTATTGAGTTTACTGAGTTCAGATTTACTCAGGTTTGTATAGATTGGGGAGGCATAAAGAAGGGTTGAGAGTAAATGTGTTCGGGCAATAACTGTCCTAGCAGTTGGGGTTAGAAATGCCTTAATTCTATATAGAGATCCTAGCTTTTTGTTGACTGTTTTAATGGTTTTGTCGATGTGTGCATCAAATTTAAGATTATTGTCAACAATTACACCTAAGTTTTGTATTACTTTCTGGGGAAATTATTGTGCCATTATTAGATGTTATGGTAAATGATGGGAGTGTAGCTGTCCGGGTGGGGGTGAAGAGTAGCAGTTTTGTTTTATTTGGATTCAATAGAAGACACCTGTCAGTGAGCCAGTTTTCTTCTACATTGAAAGTATTTTGGGTTAAGGTCTGCAGGTCTAAAGAGGAGGTGGCAGAACAGATTAGGGTAGAGTCATCTGCATACTGAATGCAGGTTACTTTGGGGATGACTGTATGAAGATCATTAATGAAGATGGAAAATAGGAGAGGTCCTAGTATAGACCCTGGAGGAACTCAGAGGGTGACCGGCAGTAGGGAAGAAAGGCTATCCTTCCATAGCACAGCTTGTTGTCTGCCACTTAGGTAGGACTGAAACCAGTGTATTGCTAGGCTTTCTATGGCAAGAGGTTTTAGTGTTTGAATGAGTAGCTGGTGGTTTACCATATCAAATGCCTTAGATAGGTCAAGAAAGACAGCAGAGGAGGGCGTATTATTATTACGGATTTGATTTATTGTCTGAGAGAAGGATAGAAGGGCTGTGGTGGTACTATGTTGGGGTCTAAATCCATGCTGGGAGGGAGCTAGGAGATTGTGCAAATTGAGGTAATGAAGGAGTTGCTTGTGGATACATTTTTCCATAATTTTAGCCAGAGGGGACAGAATGGTGATGGGCCAGTAATTTGATAGATCAGTGGAGTTACCCCCTTTATGGAGAGGAATTACATAGGAAATATTCCAGATGGAGGGGATATATGCTTCAGAGATGGTTCTGTTAATTAATATTGAGATGGGATATGCTATTGCATTTGCAGCCTTTTATAGATATTCAGCTAGCACTAGGTCTGCTGAAAGGGTGGTGGCTTTCAGTTTTTGATTAAGGATCTGATAAATGCTGTTGGTACAGGTTGAAAGGTAAAGGATAGGTGGGTATTGGATATGCTTGGTCTAGGTTGTTGGGACCTATTTGGTTGGCAAGGGATTGTATAGTTTCCGTAAAGAAGGTGTTGAAGGTGTTGGCAATATTTTCTGGAGGTTTTTGGAGGATAGATGCAGGGGTAGGAGCAAGTGGCAGCTGGTGACTTCAAATCAAAGGGGGGCTGCAGGAGACAGATGAATGGGTGGGGTCAATGGGAAGAGGTCCGGCCAACTAGAAAGGGGAGGAGCTATGCTTAAAACCACAAAAAAAAATAACTTTAATTTAATATGCTGCCATGGGTGCCAAACCCACATGAGAGTCCAATCAAGACAAATGAAGTGTAAAAGAATAAAAATATTTCAATGCATTGGCTGCATGACAGCTTACTTAATATCTAGATGGAAACAAAAAGGTTGTGAAACATGAAAACATAAATTACTTTTTAAATACATTACTGGAATGCCAGTCAAAATCAAGTATAAGAAAAACAAGCAGCACTCAACTCAAACCGCTTCTCCTTGCACTGCAGTTCTAATTATAATTTATATTCAGCTTTATTAAAGTACCAAGTAACATGCTGAAACAAATACTCCTTGCTGTCTCCATTCCATGTTCACAGTGTTCCTAACATTACAAAGATCCTCACTTCTCATTTCCTGTACAAAGCTAAATTACAGCATCATGCTTTAAACTTGAAAGTGAGGAAGCACAACAGAAGACTTCAGACACGGTGCAATAAATACATTACCGTAATGCTTCTGCAAACTCAGCACCAACGCCTAGCTTTCACATGGCATACAGAGATATCACGAGAGTGCCTATTCTCTCCTCTTAGAAATTAACCCTTGACAAGCACACAGAGGCAGCTGTTCAACATTAAGTCTCAGCTAAAAGCCATTTACTTAGCAGGTAGCCCATACCTTCTAAAAGAATCTGGAAAGACAGCAGGCATAGGGCTGTTGGATCTCTCCTGTCTGAAATAGTCCCTAAATGCCCTAAAATTAATCTGAAACATGAACTGAAATAGGCACAGATATCCACTTTGACTTTGTATCATGATGTTTACTATAAAAACCCAAATGGGCATTACACACAAATAATGGGAATTGTAGCTCTCCAGAGTGCTGTTTCTGTAGTATACATACAAATTCTCCGCATAAAGCTGAAAATATATAGTTAAGCTGTTGTATCCCATGAAAGTCATGGGCAGGTTGGAGAATCTTCTTCAAGTTGCACCACCAAAAAAGATGTGTGCACGTACATACGCATGCATGCACACACACATACATTATATGATATACTACAGGTATGCATATGATATTACTGTAGGTCAGAGATGAAAATAATTGAGACCCACCACATTGACCAACTTGATCTAAAACCCATGTCATCACAGTAAAAAATATCAAACTACAATCACTGCAAAACGTAAATAGTCTACATTGTGATCAGAAATGAGCACTGAAACATGTACCCCACATATAAAAAAATAACAGAACAAACTAAGCACTGTACTTACTAAACCTAACCTGCACATAAATCAAGAAAAGAGGTATAAAGTTGGCATTTGGCAGTAGATTAACGATTTCATTCCATTTTTATGCTTTTAATGAAAGTTTATTTTTATGGACAGAAAGAGAAATTTAGTTTTGTGAATTTTAAGCGGATTTAATATAGTTAAACAATTTTAAACTCTGAGACAGAAAACATCCTTGTAACAAAGTACAATTTCTTTAAATGAAGATCTATAAGGGAATGTCAATGAATGAGTTGGGTACCAGAAAATTTCGTAAGCCTTTTTATGCCTATATATAATATTTATATATATATATATATATATATATATATATATATATATATATATATATATATTTATTTATATGCACACACACACACATACACAAGAGGACAATACGCATTAGTATTATGTTTGTAAGTCTAAAACAAAGTCACAGTCTGTTAGGGTTTAAGGGTAACAACTCTGGGTGGGGAGGTTTTGATAAACATAATGGCATGACAGATTTGTGGCTGAAAGGTATATGGCTACAGTCAAGAAATGTAAGAAAGTGGGATTTTTTTGTGGATGATGTGGCAAACTTTTACTCATGCAGTGGCTAATTCAGCAAAAATTATAACAATAAAGAGGTACATTGCGAAAATAATATAGTATAACATATCCATGTGATAGATCAGCCATTTTGAAATTATTAATCATAAGTGGAAGTCATTATAAACTTCTCCTGAAATTACAAAAATAAAAAACAACTAGTAACAGACCGCATTTTAGTTTCAGTAGGAAAAGGAAAGGAATGATAGTAGGGTAAAGATAAGGTTGCCTCTTATGATAATATTATAAATGAAAACCATAGGCATTTGTGATCAAATCAGACATTAAATGTTCAAGGACAGGTAAGGTACATAAAACAAGTAGCTCTGTAGAATGTAACAAAAGGACTTCTTTTTTTCCTTGTACAATTTTAAGCTTTATTTTATGGGGGAAAGCCATTAAGGAAATTCAAGGTCCAGATTTCTGAGTATGTAACTGATATTAACAGCAAAGTCAGAAAAATGACTTCTTTAAACATATTAGGTATCAATATAAAAACTCACTGTTTTACATTTCAAATTGGAGAGTCTTCTTAATTCTGCAAGGGACAATAATGCTCTTAATGAAGTTAACAGGGAAGTTTTAGTAAGCAACTGTAGAAGTATGCAGATACCCAAAGAATAAAAAGCTAGTAATGCACCCACTTTAAAGATAAAGATATTTAATTTTAATAAGTGAGGAAAGCACCGATATGTTTAAAGGGGGTTGATATGTTAACATGTTACATTGTCTGAAGAAGTGTTGTAGCATAAAAGCTTAACATACGTTTAAGTGGATTGTTATGGATTTTAGATTGACATTTTTTTTAACTGCTTTTTCTTCTTGAGCCATTGACTTCTGTCTGCAGGACGTTTACTAAGTGGTATCTGCTTCAGCATATTTCTGTGCTAGCTAAAAGGGTTAATAACCATTCAGATTAAATGGGGATTCCAAATAATATTCATACATTAAGATTTGTATACAGACCAAGTGTAAAATTCTGAATCCCTTCAACTCCCAGTCTGTGTCAGGAATTTAGCATCTTAGCATCGTCACCAGCAATCATACAAAGCTTAGTGTTGTATTCAAACTGGAACAGTGTTTTGCAACTAGTCTTAACCACCTTATAAAATAATGCAAAGTACTGGAAATCAGGGTTCATTCAGATTAAACAATAGTCATTTGGCTTCTCTGGCAAGTGTATTTGATAGAGTAACATGCGGCCACTAGGATCCAGTCAATGCTGTCTACTTTCATACCAGTAGTTATAATACAAAGCACTTGGAAAATAACTGTTCTGCAGTGATATTTTTATACTGACAGATTAAGCCTGCTCTCACATATATGTACATTAATATAAACTGCATGAATGCAATGACAGTGTGTTCAACACAAAAATGCAGAACATTAAAGCAAAACGAAAATGCAGTTTGACCAGAAATGGCCACTCGTGACAGAAATGTGAGAAGTCAGGCTATAAACATTCATACAAGTAGACAAGCCTAACAGAAACATACACCACTAATCCAGCTGCACTCAGTCATACCAGTGCATTGACAAGTTGGAAATTATGCCTTTATTCTTCCTTAACAATTATTCAAATTATAAAACAAATGTGCGTTACTGAAGCAACATTTTCATCAAATAAAAGTAATGGCTTTTTGTTCTGAAATACTTTCAGGAAAGAATACAAAACAGGATTAATTGTACAGCCGAGTGACGTCTCCAGGCGTTTCTGCAGTTACACCCTACTGCTCCTCTAGGCATTAAATATTGCCTGTTCATATTTGCATTAATAATTCCAAAACCATGTTACATACAAGGTATCGGAAAATTTTATCTTGAAGCATACATGATAGCAAACAAAATTGTATTGATATATGACCTCTGTCAATGGATATTTATTAAAAATGTAAGGTGATAACTTCAATTTTTAAATGCTGAAGCCACGCCCACTAGGAGTTAAAGGTACACACTCAAAAGAGCTCTACTGGAGGGAATCAGTTAAGATATTAAGCCATAAAGCTATTCATTATTGTTCTTTAAACAAAAAGATGCGCCCGTGCAAGCACGCATATATATATATATATATATATATATATATATATATATATATATATATATATACACTTCAATGTTCCTAATTTAGATAATTGTATAATTAGTTATATTTATGTTGTTTTTTAACTAGAGTTGCTCAACACAAAGTGACAGGCAACAGCTGTCATTTTCTACAAAGTGAACTTAATGGCACATACCTACAGATCTGGATAACTATTTAAATCATGATTCGTATTATCATGCGATATCACCTTCAGCACGTTACATAATTCCTTGAGCTACCGGGATAGTAGACACAGAAATAACCTCTCACAGATGCTGTAAAACTCATTTATGTAAATATCCTCAAACATGTACAAAGACATAGAGGGTGCTCACTGTATTTCTGTCTTCCCAAATCCCATAGCTAGGTACAAGTAGACGGATGCTATGGCTACCTGTAGTCAGATTTTATGCATGTATGGCAAGGATACCAGAATCATAAAATGTGTATGTTATAATATAAACAGTCCTGATTTTTTTATAGAAAATATTTAATTCTTCCTTTTATCACACATGTGACTTAACAGATAACTAAAAGAGCCAGGCAGATCCTAGCAAAACACACAAACACACACACACACACACACACACACACACACACACACACACACACACACACACACACACACACACACACACACCGAAGCCTTCACCTACCGTTTCACGAATTAATCCAGCCAGTGACCAAACATCTACCTGAAGCCTTGCAGTAATCTAAAGCTGAAGACACACAACAGCGACCGAAGCAGTAATCCACAAATGAAGACACACACCAGCGACTGAAGCCTTGCACCAGCAGGAAGCCAAACACCTACCTGAAGCCCGTGCAGCAATGAAAGTCCCGTGAGAGCAGCTCAGTCCTCTCCTCATTGGTTCTACCTGCAGCTGAAGCAGTCCGGAGCTCCTCTGTTCTGTGTGGTCATCAACGCACAGATTCCTGGGTATCTCACAGCAATGGTTGCTGGGTACCTGTGTATCTGTAACCGGACTGCTGATAAAGGCAGTCTGGGACTTGTTATTTTTTGTTTTACAGATTTTTTTTTTGTTTGTTTTTTTGTAGGTGGGAGGGCTGCAGTCCGGTAGTCCGATAGCATGGGCCGCCCCTGGTAGGAGTAGTAGTATTACTTGGATGGAGAAGATTGTTTAAGCTGGACCAAAATTTTTGTGGTCGATTTTGATATTTATGTTGCAGGTTACTGTATAGTCTTTTTTGTCTAACATTATAGACTTCTTAGTATAATTTCTTAGCTGTTTATATTCTAGTTGATCCTTAAGGTTTTTATTGGTTTTCCAAGATGACCAGACTTTATTTCTATTCATGATTTTTTTGTCTAGTTTCTTTGGACAGCCACGGTGCTACTTTTTTCTTTGTTTTGATGGTCCGGTTAGGTGCATGATTGTTAAGGATTGTAAGAAATGTGGAGTTGAAGTGTGATACTGCCTCGTCTAGTGGGAGTAGTTTTAGTTTATTCCAGTTACATGTTTGAAGTTCTAATTGGAATTTGGTTTGATTGACGCTCTTATTGTTCCTGATAGTTCTGAAGCTAGGTATTTAAGGGATATCATTTTTTTGTCTGAGTATATATGTTAGGAGGTGATCACTTATTTCCTCAGGTTGGGTGCCTGCCTTATGCATTTGGGGAGGGTTATTAATGAGAATCTAATGTAGTATGCTTTCTTTGTTATTGGGCTTACTAGTTCTGGTGGTGGAGGTTATGACTTGGGAGAAACCATATAGTGTTATGTGGGTAGTAGGGAAGTCTGAGGAGCAGGTGTTCCAGTCTATATTAAAGTCACCTAAAGCAATAGTTTCTTGTGGGGAGTTTATGGACAGCCACTGTAGAATGTCTTCAAGGATATTGGTGTTGTTGCCAGGTGGGATATAAATGCAGCCGATGTTTATAGATTTATGCTAGTTAATTTGTAGTTTTGTAAAGAGTATTTCAGCTTTATCAGCTTGAGGAACTTGTGGAGAGTTGGAAATAGTTACATTAATTGAAGATTTATATAAGACAGCTACCCCGCCTCCCTTCTTTGAGGTGCGGTCCAGTCGTATTATATTGTAACTTGGAGGAGTAACTTCATTGTCAGTGGTGGATGGCTTAAGCCAGGTTTCTGTAAGACATAGGGCCAAATTCAGGAAGCCTCCGTGTAAGAGTTATAACTCTTACACGGAGGCTGCAGTTAAACAGTGTGATGTCAGCATGTCATGCATATGCATGAGGTGCATAAGGCATGCTGAATCACACTGTAACTCTTACATGGTCCATGTAAGACAGTAGGGGGCGTGTTCGTAGGCTAAGCCCTGCAAGCGGACACACCCCCGGAAGTCTAGAATGGCAGAAAGTAAACAGCCACGAGAGAGGCCATGGAAATGTGAATAAACACACTACACAACACATGCCCCCACAGACCAGCAATGTAAAAAGTGAACAGATGTTATAAAATGAAAATGAAAACTGTTTTATTTTTTTTAAACCCCGTAAATGTTTGCTACTGCATGCGCTCGTGTGCGCGGGTGTGCTACTAGCACAACTGCAGTTAGCAATCAGTGGAAAAGGATACAAGAACTAAATATGCAAAGTAAGCCAAGAAGTAATAGCATAGCGGTAGAGTTGTCGGCTTAAGAACAGGCAGGCAAGGTTCGAACCCACACAACAACCTTTTTTTTTTGTAAATAAGCACTAAAAAGGCCCCTGACAGTATTGTACAAATGTAAAAGTATTTCCTTTTGTAAAATGGAATGAAATGGAGCATATATTTTCAAGTAATACAATAATAAAAATATTTAGAAATGTACTGATAGCTAAGCTGCTGTGAGACAGAGTGCCCATAGCTGAGTAGTGTTTCAAAGGCTGCAAATTGCTTGCCCGTAGCTAAGCACTGCTTTAACAGGCTCAAACTGTGTGCAACTAGCTGTGCTTAGCTTAACATGCGTGTTACTAGCCAATTAAGGTTTAACCCAGCGCACACCGTTTGCGCGGAGGTGCGTGCCGCACCAACAAGCTAACCGTCGGTGCGCATGGGTGAGCTCCGCGCAAACGAGCGCAGACCTGGTTTTAAGTGCTTAAAAGTGCCTTTGGCACTTTTGATTGACAGGTTCTGTACTCATTTCGAAAGAAAAATAAATTCCCACTGCCAGTCTCGAACCCAGGACCTTGGTAACACTAGTCTGTATGACCTACCACTAAGCCATGACTCTCATACAAGAACACAGTGCTAAAATAAATATAACATGTAATACTAGGAATCAATATAAAGGCAATATAGGATGTGTACTACCCAAAGCATGTCAGGTAGACTTTTAATGCCCAAATTACTGGATTCCCATACTAGTTTAGTGTTAACAGAAACAGCCCTGCTAATTGTTAGCTTGTACATAATAATGTAAGGTAATGTACAGATATGAAAGTATTATATGTACACACACACACACACACACACACACACACATATATATATATATATATATATATATATATATATATATATATATATATACATATATATATATATATATTAATACATATGAAATATAGTGGTAGGTGTCAGTATTCATACACACTCACTACAGGAAACAGTGAAGATAAATGCAGCAACCATAATCTACAACACAGCCTGACTCCTGTGAGACTTACTAACCCTTTTAACTGCTTAAAGGTGCCTTCAGCACTTTGATTGACAGGCCCTGTACTCAATTTTAAAGCAAAATAAAAGCATACTATTAGGCCCTACCACAAGACCATTGTAACACTAGTCTGTATGACCTACCACTAAGCCATGACTCTCATACAGGAATATAGTGCTAAAATAAGTATAACATGTAATAGTAAGAATGAAGATAAAGGCAATATAGGATGTGTACTACCCAAAGCATGTCAGGTAGACTTTTACTGTCCTAATTACTGGATTCCCATACTAGTTTAGTGTTAGCAGAAACAGCCCTGCTAATTGTTAGCTTGTACTTAATAATGTAAGCTAATGTACATATATGAAAGTATGTATATGTACACACACACACATATATATATATATATATATATATATATATATATATATATATATTAATACATATGGAAATATAGTTGTAGGTGTCAGTATGCATACACACTCACTACAGCAACAGGTGAGAGAAATGCAGCAACCTGACTTTACAACACAGCATGAATCATGAGAGACTTACTAACCTTCACACTCACAGAACACTGTCGACAGCATACCAGCATGGTCCACGCCCTTACAATCTGAAAGGGCAATGCCTATCTCACATAACCTTTTATAGCACTGTCCTGAAATCACAGTGAGACATGCAATCAGTACACAACTGGCTGCATGCAATTAGCAAATGCTGCCTTACAATTGGTGCAGAGGCCATCACATGGACCTATGCAGATACCTACAAAAGCATCCAGTACTAACACTCCACACATGCAATACATTCATTGCACCAAACCGACGGAGAAAGAGAGAGAGAGAGAGAGAGAGAAAAGAAAGAAAGAAAGAAATAAAGCAATAAAGGCAGTGATAAAAAAAAACTGCATCATCACAGCAACCAAACCAGCAGCAGCAGCAGCTATTAGCAGCAGTGACACAGCAACAGCTGACACAAACACAGGTAATGCAAAGTAGCAGGTTAATACTGTGTTTACTGTGAAACCTCCAAATGTATCATAGTTCACTATCTATAGGTATGTCCATGAGATAGGTTGTGTGTACATAGTCCTGATATATATACATATGTAATATTGCTGTACAAGTCTTCCATACTTAAACTTCCATAGCTTAGAACACAAGGCCAGTTATGCATATAATGCAGTAGTTCCCAGGGTCAGTAGCGGTTCCTCCTCATTGGTGTGGGACCACTGTGTATGTATGGCACTGTTCAGGTACATATCCTGTAGTATGGCCAGGGTTTAATATCAGTCTGTAATGTGGTGCTATGTCCTCTAGGGGTGAATGTATCACACATCCAGGGATACCATTTTGTAACAGTGATGCTGTGTGTTCTGCAATGTTGAGTGTGGCCCTCACCTGGACATGTGAGATGATAGGGAGGTTACATTCATCTGTGATAACTAATTCCACATGTGTAGGAGAATGGGGGGGGGGATACCTGCACCTAAACTGTCTGCAACAATGTTGCCAATATCTGTGCATTTGGTGAATGTGAAGCATCTTACCACTGCTGACCACAGATGCCTTGCCTTCATGTGAATCTGCTCTGTGCTGCAGTAGTCTCCTGCTATTGTTATACAATGTGCCTGTATCTGTAGTCCACTGGACAGGATAAATAAGTGGTGTGCATACGGTCTGGGTTAGATATGTGTGTGCACATTACATGCACTATGTGGGATGTCTGTGGTAAGCTTTTGCAAAGGGGCCAGCAGTGTGTGTTGTGGCTTCCACTGTCCCAGTGGGCTGCATGGATAGCATCACAGTCCTAACTAGTGAATAACTGTGTAATTACATACATACATAGCAAGGTAGTGTACTGTGCTTGTGGTATTGTTGGGATATGTATATCCAGGCTGAGTAATGTGTGTCCACATCACAGTGTTGGATGGCAACACACATACAGTATGTTGAGATGAACACCCAGAGTGTTTCAGAAGTGTTGCCTGTGCAGAAATATCTGCCCATTACCTGCGCATCACCCACAACACACACACATGCAACATATGGCAGAAGTAGTATAGCAGTACACATAGGTTCATAGGTTCATACTAGGCTATCTGCCCTAGGGCATTGATAAGCCTAGCCAGAATATGTTTGTCTTTTGCCACCCAATTTAAATTTATTTTGCTATGCCCTTTTCCGAGGTTAGTATACTGTGCCTCTGTCTAACAGTGACATAGAAGTGATACCCAGGGTACAACTATGATCTCCCATCCACTCATCCAGATTCCTATGGAAGAGAGTCAATGAGGGACTCTGCCTAACCTGTACTGTGAGTTCATTACAGAGTGAAGGGAGCCTCTGGGTTATGAATCTGTCCCTCCAGTATGTCCTATTTATTTCATTGCTAAGATTCAGGTCTCTTGAGCGTGTGGCTGTATGGGATTTTGATTTCCTGAGGTGCAGCATGTCTATTACGTCTGGGTTGGACATGGCTGTATACGTCAGGCACAGATTGCCTCTGAACAGGCAGTATGCCACTGAGTCCAGCTGGATTTTCTTTAACTGGGCAGCATATGGCATCTGTTTGAGCCCTTTGATCCTCTTGATAAGGTACTGTTGGGGTTTTCCAGTTGTTGCAGGTGTCTGGTTAGGTACATCCCAAAAGGGGCATTGTACTCAATTATAGGCCTGATGATGGATGAGTAAAGAGGCACCATGACCTCCCCTGATGTACATGTGAATCCCTTCATGATTAGCTGAGCTATATAACATGTTTTTCAATCCACTTTGGCCACGTGGTTGTCAAATGACAGATTGCTATCACGTTTGTTCCCCAGGTCCCCAATTACTTCTTCTGTACTTAATGGCTTAACACCTATGTGGTACTTTGCCACCAATGTGGAGGTGTGGGTATCTTTGATGAATATTGAAACCCCCCCTCCTTTTGTTGTTTGGTCCAAGTGTTGGGGCCGACAAGAATGGTAACAGGTATAACCTGGTTGTGCTGGTGTGCTCTTGGGAAACCTGAACCAGGTTTCTGTTACTGCACAGATATCGATGTCCATAATGCTAAGTAGAGTTTTGAGTGCGTGTATCTTGAGGTTTAGACTTCTGGCATTGAGTAGCATTACTCTTAGTTCCTCATCCTTTGTGATACCTATGGATGTGGGTTTGCCTTATGAGCCTTGCCTAATAAAGGCACTATGGGTGTAGCAAGAGCCTTTGCCAAAATCCAAAAGCCCAGGGGTGACAGGTGCAAGCTGTCCCTAGCAAAGCATCGTGGCTTGTACAGCATATCATCCCAAGCTGACAGGCATTGGATCACCTTTGAATGACACCAGTACTTCAGTCAATTGTTGAAAGTGATCATCTTGCCTTGATATTGTGGCATCATACTTGGTGAGGGTAAGATGCTACACAAGGTCAGGGTCATACTGTCTTGGGCTACATGCTTAGAGAGATCCTTTCTGTCTCTTTTCATGTAGTCCAGGGAGGTATGTGTCAGATCATTCACACCAGCATGGACAATGAGTGAGTCATATTTGTACTTGCCTTGGAGTGACTTGACTGCTTGTGTTATGTGGCGGGTCGTAGTGCCCGACAGGCTGCTCACTGTGACCCTCTCCTCGTTCATCCTGGTGAATGTGACGTCAGTGTGCCTGATGATAGTCACCTTTTACATGTGTATGAGGTGTGTTGTTCACTGTTAAGGGCTGTGAGTGTTCAGCACATTGGATTTGTGAGATATGTGTTGCACGTGTTTTGTTTTGGGGTAACGGTTGCTTGGGTGTCTGCTTTGGAGGTCTCTGCTGCTTAGGCAGATCTTTATTTTGAGCCTCCGAGTATGTTTTTGTGTGATTATGTGTTTGTTTTGCTGTCGTGGTAGGTCTATGTGAGACTGGAATTGTAGTGAGTGTGGTTTCCTTCTCCTCCTGACTGGTTATGGCAGTATTGAGTAGAGAGAGCCTAGCCTCCAGTTTGGTATATGGTTGCATCACTCACATGTGTTTGAATTTGTTGTTAGGAGGAGGGGTTGTCTGTGTACATGAGGCTGTTATAACATTGCCTCTGGATTACCACACTCACCAGCTGGACTGGAGAGGAGATTGACAACTGACCCTTGGACATGCTAGAATACCATTGTGAATTCCGTAATAATTGAAAACAAGGTCCAGTGGGGAGTGAGGGTGTACTGATATTAATTTCTACTGCTGACTGATATAATAGCTTCATTGAGCAAGTGCCAGGTAACTTAAGTGCAATGTGTTACAATTAACTAAATGTAAAAACGACAAGCAGTCACTTTCTTTCAAGTGTAACAAGGAAATAAGTACAGTAAGCAATGCAGATATCAGTAGTGATTCACAGAAGTGCTGAGAAGCTGTGTATTATGTGGAATTAGCGTACCAGTGAAATAACAAGCTAACAAATAACAAGCATATAAACAAAGCTAGATTCAGGAGGCTTGGATGTAGTGTATGCTACAGCAAACAAGGTGTACCAATGTCAGTAAGATACAGTTCAAATATGCAGGCACTATAGACCTTAAACCAGACGTTCCCAGCTATGAATGGCAGAGTACAGCCTATTCTCACACAAGAGTGCAGACCACAAACCTTGTTAATGTTAAATAACTGGCCTGAAGGCCAACTGCTTATACCAGAACTAATACACTTGGACACTGGGCTCTCAATCAGCAGTTCCCAACTTAGAAGGATGAAAGCTACCTGTCCTGCCACCACAGTGCTTGCCACATACCTTCATAATGTAAAACAACTGGTCTGAAGGCCAAGTGCTTAAACCAAAAGACTTAGAATGATAGCTACAATTTAATCAAGTTACAACCAAGCAGTAATAACTACAATTTAATACTTCATGTATAGACTGTGTACCATATATTGCTGACATACTCTGCTGATATCCTGTTTGTGTACTTTTCCAGGGGGATATGGCTCCAAAAAGGAACCCTGCATACTCTGCTGCAGAGGACGAAGTGATCCACCAGAGCCTGGTGCATGACTATGCCATCCTGTTTTCACGCACCACCCAGAATCAGCAGGAGAGGTCTGCACTGTGGCAAAACCTTGTCAGCAGGATAAATGATGTTGGCATGCATGATAGGACATATGAGCAGGTGAGACATCACTGCAGTGATTTGATTAGAAATGTCCGCCAGCGTGCTGCAGATATCCGCAGGCAACAGGTTGCCACAGGTGGGGGGGTGGCCACACATCCCCCCCTCACCAGACAGGAGGGGCTACTGCTAAGTGTTGTGGATCCAGCCCCAGAACAACAACAGCATCAGACTTGCATCCTGATGGAGGTTGGATCCACACAGCAGCAAGACACTGAGCATGTAGGTAAGATGCCATATGTACATATGACTGTTCTGTACACTGTTACTTCATGCATGCATAAGGTGTGCACGTGGTATGTATCTGTCATCATGATAGGTAATTGTGCATGTGTGATACTGGCATTATGAGCAGCTGATGTGTATAAGGGAACTGGTGTACTACTGTACTGTATCATATGCAAAAACAATGGCACACTTGTGCTCACTGACATTACTTTCTTCATATTTCCAGGTCCCTCCCATCTAGCAATGAGGCAGGCCATACATGCTGGTGAGTGTGTTTATCATTACCTGAAAAACTATTTATAATACTAGTAAGAGTAGTGTAACTCAGTAGTATACATGCTGGTGAGTGTGTTTAATAATACCTGCAATACTCAAGTTACTACTAGTAAGAGTAGTGTAACTCAGTACTGATGTGTGTGTGTACTGTGGGGTGTGCATGTGTGCAAATGTGCCTGTGCCCATGTGTGTGTGTGTCCATGAGTGCATGTGTCCATTTCTGAATGTGTGCATTTGTATTGAAGTGCATCATCATAAAATATGTCTTGAGACTGTAATCTGTATTCCCTGTTTTCCTCCCGTAGGTTCTGGTGCTGCTCTGGTGACCTGCAGCAGGGAACCTGAATCTTGTGCCCCAGGTACTGATGATGAGGAAATGTCTATAATGGTGCAGGAAGGTGTGTCTGGGTCCGCTATTGGTCAGCCAATTGACAGTACACAGCTGTCAACCCCTTCAATGCGCACAGTCATCCTGCCGTTACATCCTTTGTCACCATTGTCCCTAGGCGATGGGCAGTATGCATTGGGCATATATCAGGGTAATGTGGTACCTGTGGTACATGCATCCCCACAAAGCAGCCATGAGCAGGGTCCTCCAATGGTACCACGCAGACAATCGCCCATGGGTTCTTGTGGGGGCATCCGTGGCCGTACTGCCTCTGGCCGACGTGCCCAAGGAGGTATGTCAACCTCCACTATGTTTCGGACTGTTATGCAGGCACAGGCGCATATGGAAAGGTACACCAGACAGGGTCTGAGGGAGCTGACAGCATGTCGCAAAGCCATGACAGATGGCATGCGTGACATTGCGAATGCTATTCGTAATTTCACAGATGTCATTGACAGATGTTGTGGGGACATACAACAGCTGCTCCACAACCAGATGTCCATGGGCCAGGGCGATGGTGTGCGTTTGCGGCGTCGATGTGGCCGTATGCCGGTAACAGCACCAGCTGGCAGTCGCCGCGGACGACAACAGGCCCACTCACACACCTCAAGTGCCAGCAGCAGCCCCAGCAATGCTGGGTCAGTGCTGTCATCAGGACGCCCCAGGATACCACGTGCACGTGGCTCTGGACAGTCCCAACAGGGAACTGTGTCCAGTCAACACACACCCGCTTCCGATGACAGTACCCAGTCTGGGTTAGTACCGGATACGGTCCGTAGCACCCCTGCCAGGCACAGGTACCGTGTCCGTGCCCACAGACACTGATCTGGATGACCTGACAGGTGCAGTCTGTGGCTGTCCACAAAACCCTGTACATGGCAGCCATTATGTGGGACTGTGTGCATGCTTACACACATGCAGAAATTTAACACCTAGGGCAAACACATACACACACACACTGCACCAACACTGGTCCACCCTGTACTGCTGCCCCTCAAAAACACACATACACACACATGTCAATTGGTGTTACCAGTGGCTGGCTTGGGCATACCTAACCCACACCCTGTGCATATGATGACACTGTGCCACCTCCTGCATACTACATCAGTGCAGGAAAAGGTAAACATGTTGCTGATGCACAGGGTGACTACATAGATGTGTATAAGTAGTAAGATGTTGGTAACTGTTCACTGTTCCACTATGATTGTGTGTATATCCCAGCATTCCTGCTGCAGTAACTGTATGAATGTCCTGAATTGTTATCTGCACCCATACTACTTACCAAAGTGTACCAGCTGCACACCATCACATGCTACCATTGACTATGGGAATGTGCATCATGTGCTGTATTGTAGATTCAGCTATATGTATCTGTTCTGTCACACATGCATTTACACACACCCTGCTACCCCCACACATGCACACGCTCACCTGCCATTTCCATTATTTATTACCCTACATGAGTAGCTGTCGACACATGACAGGTACACATTTGAAAAGTGCACTATTTGGATTACTACCGATTTCCTCTTCTCTACCTGTACTCACAGGGTGCAGGCAACCTCAATAGTTTAAAAGTGTAATGTGCATCAGGTACTGTGGTTCCCTGATTGCCACATCCAACATGTTTTCCATACGGAAATGCACACACAGAAACATCCCACATCCACACACTTGCCACATTCAGGTTTCAAAACACTATCTAGGTATATTCTGGTACATGTGCATGTTATAGGAGCATGTAGCACTATACTGAGTACTGGCAGTTGTCTGTTGTCATGTTGTTTGTATAGGGTGCTGTCAACATCACTGTTTGTTAAGGGAAATGTGCACCCTGCAGTGCATAGCCCCATTTGGCAAAAGCCACATCCCACCCCCAGCATTGTGCACACACACTAACCCCACTCACACTAAAACACATACTTTCCATTTGCAAGATTCAAACCCCTACCTAACTGTGTTATGACACTAGAGACAGACACATTAGCAGAGTGCACTATTTGCATTAGTGGGTGAAAACCTTTCTAATGCTGTACTTAGAGGGTGCTGACATCATCTGTGTTTAGGAAGAGGGATGTGCACCCTGTAGTGTGTTCTCCCAGTTGGCAAAAGACACTTTTCCCTCACAGCATTATGCACACACACAAATCCCACTCACACTAACTCATATACATTCCCGTTGCAGGATTCAAACCCCTACCTAACTACGTTATGACACTAGAGAAAGATGCATTAGCAGAGCGCACTATACAAATTACTGGGGAGCTTTAATTCAGGTAATATAGTTATAGAGTGCTGACATCATCAGTGTTTCAAAAGGGGAATCTGCATCCTGTAGTGTACTGTCACAGTTGCTAATAGGGGCATTTCCCACACACACATAGATGTGTTTGAGGTTTGCATATGTGGGGGATCCAGTACTCCAGTGTGATTAGTATATGGTTCGATTGCAACAATGAGGGATATACTTCAAGTGGTGAGCATTTTGTACTCATGTTTGTGATGATCAGGTCTAGTATATTTTCCCCTCTTGTGGGAATGTTGACTACTTGTTCCACAGCTAAAGAGTTTCTGAACTATGGGAACCCTAGAGCTTGGGTATTGTGGCTTGAGTAATGTTCACAGTCTATGTTTGGGTAGTTGAAGTCACCCAGTATGATGGTGTTTGCAGAGAAATCTATACTCTCCTGTGTCGTCATGAAGGCTGTGTGGGATTCCTGAGATTGAGAGGGTGATGTAAGAGCTCCTCTGTGTCTCTTTCCATGTGGTCCAGGGAGGTACGTCTCAGGTTGTTCACACCAGCATGGACAATGACTGCCTCATATTTGTACTTGCTGTGGAGTGACCTGAGTGCTTGTGTTATGTGGCACATTCTATCACCTGACAGGTAGCTAAATGTGACCCTCACCTTGCTCAGTCTGGAGGGCGGGACGTCAGTGTGTCTGACTATGGCATCACCTATTATAGGTGTGTCACACATTGTGTTTGGCCTTATGGGCTGTGCCTGTTAAGAACACTGACTTTGTGAGGTCTGTGTTGCTTGAGATATGTGTTCATGTGGGATGCAGCATGTCTGGCCATGTCATTTCTGTCTGTGGTCTGGTAAGTATCACCTTTGGTGACATAGGTATTCATATGTCAGCTGGTGAGCATTTTTAGTGTTACCTACTGAAAGTGGTACAGCTTGTTTGTTGTACAATGGACTACATGCAGCCCTGCTTACAGTAGCTATGTTTGCATGCATGTTTCCTTGCAGTTACCCTGGAATACTGATCCAACCTGCCATGCAGAGTTACACAGCTTCTGTGGACTCCAAGTGACATCTGCATAGCTTACTATATGTATGTTCATGTCTCACTTGACAGAATGTCACTGTTTCTCCTGTGCACATGTACGTTGCCTGTGACACTTTGCATATGACTTACCTGGCATCTGTCCACGTGAGCAGTCATATATGCCACTGCAGGACTCTAAACCTGATGATGCACACACTCAAAACATTCCTCAGCATGGAGAACATCGCTATCTGTGCAGTAACAGATACCGGATTCAGGGCTACCAACAGCACTCCAGCACTACCAAGTTATACCTCATACAATGCTTTTCAGGCCCAAAACTTGCACAAAACCACAAAAGGAGGGGGTGTATTGATATTCATCCAAGATACCCACACCTCCAGGTTGGTGGCAAAGCACCAAACATCAGAGACTATCCATATGCAAGTAACAATGGGTAAAACTGCCTTCCAGGTTATAGCCTGCTATAGACCACCCTTACAAACACAAGAACCGCACTTGGCCTTCCTGAAAACAGTTGGAAATATGTAGGTCTGTCCATACACCATTATATTGGGTGGGTTAAACTACCCAAACATAGACTGGGAGCATGACTGTAGCTCCAACACCCTAGCCCACAGATTACTGGAATTTATATACCAATATGCTAAGGAACAACTTGTTACCACTCACACAAGAGGGGAAAACATACTGAACCTGATCATCACCAACATGGGGACTCTATGCTCCAGACCAGAAGTGTATCCCTCACTGGTAAGATCAGACCATAAACTAATCTCACTGGATATTCACATCCCAAGGCCACCCCCCTGCACAGAAGAATACAGTCAACAACTCATGTAAAGCATGTTCACACTCCTCATAAATGATGTGGAAACCTACAAAGCCCCCAGGCCTGTTGAAAATATGGACCAGACTGCAGATACCTGTATAAAGGCATTCTATGGACACCTTCAGGAATGCATGGATCATGCAATCCCAAATAAAAGCAAGACCCAATCCTCCAAAGGCAGACGTCCTGTGTGGTGGACACCAGCCATAAACAAACTATACAATAGAAGGATGAAGCTACTAAATGATACAACAAACTCCCAAAACATGAAGGCATCACTGATGAGTATTAGAAGAAAACTACAGGCACTCATAAGATTGTCTAAGGCCATCTTTGAGAGAAGATTCCACAAGACACTGAGGATAATCACAAGGCTTTCTGTAGTTATGTTAGGAACCTGGGTGGTAATTCCCAGATATGCTCAGAGGTAGTCCAAGATGTCACAAGAAATACCAAACACACAGACATTGCCAACATCCTAGTGGACAGGTTCACTGCTACCTTCTGACATCTCAGATGCTCAGGTAAGAGCTGCCCTCTCCAAAGCAATAAACACTGCATCAATGGGACCAGACAGTGTCCAAGGCTGTGTCCTACATGAACTCCAAGAAGAGCTACACCCAGACATAACACTACTGTTCAATCCCAGCCTTACTACATGATATGTGGCCAAAGAGTGGCGTACAGCAACAGTGGTCCCTCTACATTTAGGCGGTGCCTTAACGGATCCTGGACACTATCGCCCCATAAGTCTGAATAGCTTGGTCTGCAAAGCTATGGCAAGGATCATCATGAACCTCATAAATATAGATATTGGGGACCTACAGACACTTCATCATACACAGTTTGGCTTTGTTAATGGCAGATCCTGCCTCTCAAACCTGTTTGATTTTTTTGAAACAGTCACCAAGGCCACTGTCAAGGGGAAGGTGGTCTACACAGCCTACCTGGACCTTGCATAAGCCTTTGATACAATACCCCACTTGTGCATTCTAGGGAAGCTCACCAGTGTACATATTAACCCCTATGTCAGTATGGATATTGCACAGTGGCTCAAGGGCAGAACACACATGGTTAGAATTGCTGGAGCCATGTCAGCCTCAAAACCAGTTACAAGTGGTGTCCCACAAAGCTCAGCCCTGGGATCTGTCTTGTTCAGTATATATTTATCATAGCTACAGGCCAACATGGAAGGACTGTGGCTGAGCAAGTCACAGATGACTGCAAACTGGACGCCATAATCAACTCTCCAGCCAACACACGCATCCTCCAAAAGGGCCTCTTAGAAACAGACGACTTGTGCCACAGCCATGGCCTCAAGCTGAATGCCAAAAAGTGTATAGTCATCCCCTTTGGCAAAAACAAAGTGACCACAAAGTACCACATATGTATTAATCCATTAAGTACAGATGAAGGAATTATGGACCTTGGGGTACACAAGTTGATAGCATTCTCTCATTTGACAACCACATGGCCAAAGTGGTTAGGAAAACATTTTATATAGGCCACCTCATCATGAAGGGATTCACATGTAGATCAGGGGAGGAAA
Source organism: Protopterus annectens (assembly GCF_019279795.1). Taxonomy (NCBI): domain Eukaryota; kingdom Metazoa; phylum Chordata; order Ceratodontiformes; family Protopteridae; genus Protopterus; species Protopterus annectens. Next base: position 1,332,728,195 of record NC_056733.1, read on the forward strand.
TTGTGCCACTTAACTCATCCCTCATCATGCCCATAATTGACTACAATGCCCCTGTCGGCATGCACCTTACCAGACACCTGCAGCAACTGGAAAGTCCACAAAAGTACCTCAACAAGAGGATCAAAGGGCTCAAACAGATGCCACATACTGACTGGTTAAAGAAACAGCAGCTCTACTCAGTGGCATACTGCCTCTTCATAAGCAATATGTGCCTGACATATAAAGCCATGTCAAACCCTGACTTAATGGTCATGCTGCACCTCAGAATATCCAGATCCCATCAAGCTACATGCTGGAAAGACTTGAACCTCAGGAGTGATATACATAGGACATGCTGGAGGGACACATTCATAACTCAGAGGCTCCCTTCACTCTGGAATATTATCCCAATAGAGGTTAGGCAGAGTCACTCAGTGACTGTCTTCAAGAGGAATATTAATGACTGGATGGGACATTGTAGGTTTACCCTGGGTATCACTTATGTGTCACTGTTAGACAGAGGCACAGTATACTAACCTTGGAAAAGGGCATAGCAAGATAGATTTACAATGCATGGTGAAAGCCATACACATTCTGGCTAGGTTTATAAATGCCCTAGGGCAGATAGCCTAGTATGAACCTATGAACCTATGTATCTTGTTCACCATTGGCCCTATATGCTGTTAATCACCAATGCAATCTCAATACTATGGTAGCATGTGCAAAGGTCAGTTGTCAGTCACCTCTATAGTACAGTTGTGGAATATGTGAGTCATGTAGTAATGTCACAGCTGCCACATGTACACAGTCAACCCTATCCCCTACCCATGGATGTACAACACATGTATGAGATGGAAACACATAGCCAAACTGTGGACTAAGCACTCTGAACCCAGTACTGGCATAACCTGTCAGGTGGCATGAAATACTACAGTGACTGCAATACCAGTCTGATGTAGACCTACACTGACAGCAATACAAGCACAGGAACACACCGGGCCATTCGTGGAGCCTAAGAATGGCATCCTGCCTGAGTGGCAGACACCTCTGCAGCTGGCACACAGGCATACATTAGGCCTGAACACAGCACACATAACACATAGCACACAAATCCTGTGTGCCAAACAAGCACAGTCTGTACAGCTATACAACACTACTGCTGCAGTTGTGTTAGGTACTTTTATTGTCCGGTACAGTGAGGTCATGCTCACCAGGCTGGACAAGGTGAAGGTCACAGTGATATGCTCATGGGGCACTATGGTCCACCACATAACACAAGCATACAGGTCAGTCAGATGCATGGACACATATGACTCAGTCATTGTCCATGCCACTACAGCTGATGTGTGATGTCCCTCACTGGAATACATGATAGAGAACATGGAAGGGCTCACTGAGCAAGTGGCACAGGCTGGTAGAACCCTGACCTTGGTTGTCATCATACCCTCACCAGGAATGCTGACATATTACTGAATGCTAATGAATTACTGTAGCTACAACACCCGAGCTGAAAGGTTCTTAGCATGCGGTCACTGCATTGCTATGGAACAACTTCTTACCACTCCCACAACAGGTGAAAACATGCAGCACCTCTTCATCAACAACATGTAGACTATATGCCCCAGACCAGGTGTGTATCCCTCACTACTAGGTTGATAGCATCTACATCTCACACTGTATATACACATCCCACATGCAGCACCTGCACAGAAGACCACAGTCATAATGTTACCCAGTGCAAATACCATGTATTCACATGTGGCAGGCATCACACATGGTAACTATTGAAGGTCACAGGTACATATGTGTATTTGGCACACACATACATCATGTGTGCATTGCCATAACTGGTTTAATTGATGTCATGCATTATTGTGAGAAACAACCGCACATGGGCATTCTGTGTGAGCAAAACACACGTGACATGTCTGGAATCAAAAGCCATAAATAATTGTGATATTGTTTAGAAAGGGGTATGTGCATCCTGTAGTGTGTTTTCCCAGTTGCCAAAAGGGATGTTCCTTTCATACACACTAACCCCTCTTCACGCACACTTGCTGGATTTAAACCCCTACCTAACTATGTTATGACACTAGAGATAGATGCATTAGCGGAGCTTGCTATTCGCATTACTGGGAGATTTTGTTTCTCCTGATATATTTATAGGGTGCTGACATCATCAGTGTTTAGAAAGGGGAATGGACATCCTGTGGTGTGTTTTCACAGTTGCCAAAAGGGATGTTCCTTTCATACACACTTGCTGGATTCAAACCCCTACCTAACTTTGTTATGACACTAGAAATGGACGCATTAGCAGAGCACGCTATTCGCATTACTGGGAGATTTTGTTTCTCCTGATATACTTATAGGGTGCTGACATCATCAGTGTTTAGAAAGGGGAATGGGCATCCTGTGGTGTGTTTTCACAGTTGCCAAAAGGGATGTTCTTTTCATACACACTTACACGCACACTAACCCCCCTTGACACACACTTGCCGGATTCAAACCCCTACCTAACTATGTTATGACACTAGAGATGGACACATTAGCAGAGCGCGCTACTCACATTACTGGGAGATTTCTTTTCTCCTGATATACTTATAGGGTGCTGACATCATCAGTGTTTAGAAAGGGGAATGGGCATCCTGTGGTGTGTTTTCACAGTTGCCAAAAGGGATGTTCCTTTCATACACACTTACCCCCCTTCACACACACTTGCCACATTCAAACCCCTACTTAACTATGTTATGACACTAGAGACGGATGCATTAGCAGAGCGCGCTATTCGGATTACTGGGAGATTTCTTTTCTCCTGATATACTTATAGGGTGCTGACATCATCAGTGTTTAGAAAGGGGAATGAGCATCCTGTGGTGTGTTTTCCCAGTTGCTAAAAGGAACATTTCCCTCACACAGACTTGCACACAGACCAACCACAATCACCCACACACACACACACACACACACTCTGGATAAGCTGTCATTCCCTAGGGCAAACAGCCTAGTGTTGACCTCTACACCCATATGTTTAACTGTCAGATGCACATTATTTGGTGCTGATAGCAGTGTTTGCAGGTCTTCATTGCCATAACATTTCCTGTTTGTATGAACAACTTGTGTATCTGTGGACGATGTTTGCATATGGGGGAAATCCACTATATCATGTATGTCTCTGTAGTCATTTAAGTGTGAGCACAGGTCAGATTGCTATAATGTTGTTGGTTACTGGAATAACACGTACATATACCAGATATATGTGGCAAAATGCTAAACTGATATTTGGACTAAGTGTGTGAGCATGCCCAGTTCAACCTTCCCATGGCATGTTGTGTGAAAGATGTCTCATTTATCAAAGTGTGTGAGCATGCCCAGTGTGAGCTTTCCATATGTTGAACTCTGCAGCCCATCACATTTGTGGATGAGTGTGAACTTCAACAAATATCTCCTGTTTATGGTTGTGTGTTCTGTGTCATGTTGTGTAGTTACTGTCCAAATGCTTTTTGTGTGAACACAACAGGGATTATACTGTGCCTGCAGGTTTTGCATGGGATACTTTGCATACAATTGTCAACATCTGTTCATACTGACCTAACACTGTAGTACTGTATAGTGTAGTGGTTCAGTACTTTCACTGTGGTGGACAGTATCCTGGGCTTTAGTCCTATCACTGCTTTACATTTCCATAGTGAGCACAACAGCCTGGTTAGGGTCCAGTTGTGCACATCTGCACAAAGGCGGTGCCTCTACGGACCCTGGTAATTACCGCCACATAACCTTAACAAGTCTAGTCTGCAAAGCTATGGAGAGGATCATAATGGAGCTCATGAACAAAGATATAGGGGACATGCAGACATTGGACCCATCCCAGTTTGGCTTTGTCAAGGGCAGATCATGCCTTTTGAACTTGGTCGACTTCTTCAAAACAGTCACTAAGGCCATTGATGAGGGAAAGGCAGTCCATACAGCCTACCTTGACCTTGCAAAGGCTGTCGACACAATACCCCACTTGGGTATTGTAGAAAAACTTACCAACTTAAATGTAAACCCATATGTCACAAGATAGGTTGCAAACTGGCTTAAGGACAGGACCCACAGGGTTAGAGTTGCTGGCGCTATGTCAGACTCCAAGCCGGTCACAAGTAGTATCCCACAGGGCTCGGTCCTTGGCCCCCTATTGTTCGGCATCTACTTCTCAGAAGTACAGGCCAACATGGGAGGACTTTGGCTGACAAAGTTTGCAGATGACTGCAAACTGGGCGCCATAGTGGAAAGTGCATCAGACACGGATATCCTTCAGAAGGGACTCACGGAAACTGATAGCTGGTGCCAGAGCCATGGCCTAAAGTTAAATGCCAAAAAATGTATAGTCATACCCTTTGGGAAAAGCAAGGTAACCCCAAGCTACCATATAGGTGGCAATCCTCTAAGCACAGAAGAGGTTATCAGGGACCTGGGGACCCAGGTTGACAGTGGCCTTTCTTTTGACACTCACGTTGGTAAAGTGGTTAGAAAGACCTTCTACATTGCCCACCTGATCATGAAGGGATTCACATCCAAATCTAGTGAGGTCATTGTTCCCCTGTACTCTTCACTTATCAGACCAATAATCGAGTACAATGCCCCATTCGGGATGTATCTCACCCGACATCTGCAGCAATTGGAGAGACCCCAAAAGTCCCTCACCAAAAGGATAAAGGGACTCCAACATCTGTCATATGCTGCCAGATTGAAGAAACTCCAGCTCTATTCAGTCGCATACCATCTGCTCAGAGGTGACATGTGCCTGACATACAAGGCCATGTCCAACCAGGAATTAATGGACATGCTCCACCTCAAAAACTCCAAATCCACCAGAACCACTAGGGCAAGTGACGTAAACCTTAGCAGGGATATAAATAGGACATGCTGGAGGGATAGATTTATCACTCATAGACTCCCTATGCTGTGGAATAGAATCCCGGTCCATGTGAGGCAGAGCACCTCACTGGCTCTGTTCAAGAGGAATCTTGACCTGTGGATGGGAGATCGTAGGTTTACCCCGGGAATCGTCTCTGTGTCACTGCTGGACAGAGGCACAACAAACTAATGGGCACAGTATTGTTTCCATATAAGGGGTGGCATAAGCCACAAAACTCTGGGCTAGGCTTATAAATGCCTTAGGGCAGATAGCCTAGTATAAACCTATGAACCTATGAACCTATCTGACCATGTTGCATTATGTTCAGATATTAACTACTTACAACAGCCTCGTCCAACATCAGTAGTGTATTCCACAACATAGGCGTACATTGGCAAACACTACCGATGTGCCCTAGGCCATTTCTAATGCTAGTCAGAGAGTGTGTTTGTCCTTCGACACATTGTAAGTGTAGTTTGCCATGACATATGTCATGTTTAGTATACTGTACCTCTGTCTACCCGTGACATAACAGTGATACCCAGGGTAAACCTACCATCTCCCATCCACTCATTAAGATTCCTGTTGAGGAGAATCAATGAGTGACTCTATGGATAACCTGTACTGGTAGTTTACTCATGTGTGGAGGTGGCTTCTGTGTTATGGATAATGCAGTACAGCTTGTCCTATGTATGTCACTGCTGGGGTTCAGGTCCCTCATGTGCATAGTTCACTGCCATTCAGATTGTACAAGGTGCAGCATGTTCATTGATTCCAGCTTGGACATGGCTTTCTACATCAGGCACAGCTTGCGTCTGGGTGGCCAGCATGGCAGTGTGTGGAACTGCACTCTGTTTAATCAGGCAACACATTACATCTGTTCAAGCTCTTTGATACTCCTGGTGAGGTACTGTTGTGGACTTTACAGTTGATGGAGGTGTCTGCTGAGGTACACCCCACAGGGGCTGTTGTAGTCAATTGTAACGCTGATGAAGGATAACTGCAGAACCACAATGACCTCCCCTTATCTAGATGTCATAACCTTCATGATTAGGTTGGTATATGGATTGTTTCTGTTAACACTACAGCCACATGTTTGTCCAATGCAGGATATCTATCACCTTGTGTACCCAGGTCTGTCATTACATGTTAAGTATGTAATGGGTTAACACCTATGTGGTAATTGGTGGTCACTTACTGTATATCCACAGAGGTTGACTATACAGTTTTCTCCATTTAACATGCTGACATGGCTATGGCACCAGTTGTTTGTTTCTATGTGGCCCTTTTTTGGGATGCTTGTGTCAGCTGGAGTGTCAGATATGTTGGGCGGTTTGTAATCCTCTGCAAACATGTTCAGGCACAGTCCTTACATGTTGGCCTGTACCTATGGGGCATATATACCAGACGAGGAAGGTCCCAGGACCAAGCTTTGGGATACCTGTTATATGTGGTTTGTAGTCTGACATGGCTGCAGCATGTCTGACCATGTCAGTTCTGTCGTTGGTCTGGTTTGCAATCCCTCTAGTGACATAGGGGTGTATATATAAGCTGGTGAGCATATCTATATTGAACACGTAGGGTATTGTATGGAAGGCTTTGCAAGGTCCAGCTACACTATGTGGACCACATTGCCCTCATCAGTGACCTCAATTACTGTTTCAACTGAGTCACACATGTTTAGGGGCAGGGTCTGCACTTAATAAACCCACACTGGGTAGGGTCGGGTGTCAATAGATCCCCAATATCTTTATGTCTGCGGTACATGCTGATCCTTTCCATAGCTGTGCAGACCAAGCTTCTCAGGATTCTGTGGTGGTTGTTTTAGTATCCATTCAGGCGACACCTTTCTTGAGAATGACCACTGTTGTTGTACACTGCTCTTTGGGTACATATCCTGTGGTAAGGCTGACATAATGTCAGGGAGGCAGCAGTCTGCTGGGAAAGATATTTTGCATTATGGGGGGGGGGGTTTCCACTGCACCTGTCAGGATGTATGTTGGCAATACGTGTGTGTGTTTGGTATGTTGTTTGTAATATTTGTGTGATCCAGAGCATATCTGGGAATTCACAACATGCTTCCTACCATCAGTTGCAGCAGCCTTGTGGTTATCCTTAGTGTCCTGTACAATTTGTATCATAATAGGTTCATAGGTTCATACAAGGCTATCCACCCTAGGGCATTTGTAAGCCTAGCCACAGTGTGTGTGGCTTTTGCCATCCCTTGCTATGTGAATATTATGGCCATTTATGATTTACTTAGCTGTGCCTCAGTCTGGACATGACACAGTAAAGACCCCCAGTGTACATCTACAATTATCCATCCATTTTGCAAACTTCCTGTTGAAGAGTGTCAGTGAAGGGCTCTGCCTAACATGTAGTGGTATTCTGTTCCAGGGTGTGGAGAGACTCAGGGTTAGGTATCTGTCCCTCCAGCACATCCTATTTGATTATGTGTTGAGGTTGACATCTCTGACTCCCACAGCTCCGATGACTTTGAGTTTTCTGGGGTGGAGCATGTCCATTACTTCTGTGTTGGACATGGACTTGTACAACAGACATACAATGCCTCTGTGTAGACAGTATGTGACTGCATTCAGCTGTGGTGTCTACAGCCAGGCAGCATATGACATATATTTGAGACCCTTTCTGACTCTTGGTGAGGTACCTTTGAGGTCTTTCTAACTGCTGCAGGTGCCAGGTAATGTACATCCCAAATGAGGCATTGTATTACAATATGGTCTGATAAGGGAACAGTATAGGGGCACAATGACCTTTGTTGACATAGATGTGAATCCTTTCATGATACAGTGTCCAATATAGACAGTCTTCCTAGCCAAATTGGCGATGTGACTGTCACATAACAGGTTACTGTCCACTTGTGTCACTAGGTCCCTGATTACTCCTTCCATACATAATGGTTTACCACCTATGTGGTAATTTGTGTGTACCTTGTTTTGTATTTGGTGGTACATTCATACTGTCCACTGTCTTCAGGACAGTGAGGTGGGGTTCCTGTGTGTGACAGTGTGGTCTGTAGCATGCTACAGACTGTACAGCAGTCTTGCCTACGGTTAGTTGCACATGGGTGGACTGCAATGACATAAGCATTGTCAGTTAACTGGACGTATAGGTGTCTGTGCTGAATATGGATACTCACCCTCCTTTTATGTTTTGTTCCAGGTTTTGTGGCCATAACACATGATATGTGGTATTACCTGGTAGTGCTGGTGTGCTGTCACGAGGCTTGCAGCAGGTTTCTATCACTGGAAAGACATCAATGTTCTCCATACTGGGTAGGGCCTCAGGAGCATGCATATTGAGGTTTACACATCTGGCATTGATCAGCATTACCCTTCTGTTTCTTTCCAGTTTTGTTTTCTATGGTGGTGGGTTAGTCTTTTCGGCCTTGCCTATGAAAGGATCTTTGTAGGTTGCAAAAGCCTTAGACAATATCCAGAAGCTCATGGGTAACAGGTGCAAGCCGTCCCTGGAACAGCAGCATGTCTCATTATGGAGACACCTATTAACAACTGTATCAGGCATGTTGTTTCTCCTTCTGTCCTGTGACTGTTTGGCACAGCAGCTTTGTGTACTATGTGTTACATGTGCTATGTCTGGAGGTTGTTTTATTGGGTGTCTGCTTTGGAGGCTTGTGTTGGTGTTGTGTGTTTGTAATTAGGGCCTCTGGGAATGTTTTTGTGTTTATGTGTTTGGTTTACAGCCGTTGTAGGTCTATGTGGGACTGGGTTTGTGGTGTATGTGGTTACCTTGTCCTCCTGACTAGTTTTGACAGTACTGATTTGGGGGTGCTCAGGCTCCGGTTTGGCTACCTGGTTGCGTCTATCACATATATTTGTATTTATTGGGGTGAGTTGTTGTTGTGTGTGTACCTGGGACAGGTGTCACATTGCCACTGGATTCACAGATTCTACTTGTTTTGCCTGGCCTTAGTGGATTGTATGTGTGGACACATTTTATTGCCATACTAGTGATCACTGATTACTTCACTTTTTATGTTTGATCTATCATGTGGTAGCTTCCTCATTCTCTTCAATGGTTTAGTAATTGCTGGAGTCCAGCATGCCAGATGCCTGGGGGTATGGCATTGTGTTTTGTTGTTATTTGTGATTGCAGACTCCAAGCACTCTTGGCTGTGTTCATGGTATGCCTGTATAACATGCTCTGCAGTGTGTCCCATATTCTGGACTTGCACAGGGTCTTTCATGGATTCCACATTGGTTTGTAGGGGTGCAAGCTATGCTTTATACATGTGTTTCACTGTGGTATTCTGGCCAGGGACTGGGGTCGGGATGTGTAACTACAGTGTGATTACTCTATGGTCTGGTCTTACCAGTGAGGGATACACTTCTCATCTTGACATCCAGTACACATATTTTTGATTATCACATCCAGTATGCTTACCCCTCTTGTGGAAGTGTTACATTTTGCATGTCCATTTTGTTTGATGGATTCTGGGAAATTGTCTACAAATGTGTCGGTGCTAGTATAATACAAAGAGTATAGTGACAAACATCTCAAAAGCTGACTTCACACTTCTTCAGACTGAGATTGTATCCTTTAAGCCCACTGGGCCAGTGGAAACCACAACACACAATGGTGACTCCTTCACAGATGCTTTCTATGGACATCTCCAAGAAAGCATGGACCATGCAATCACAAATAAAACCAAGACCCTCTCCACCAAGGGAAAGTGGCCTGTCTGGTGGACCCCAGCCATAAACGAACTGTATAACAAATGAAGGATACTAATGCAAGACAGAGCTACATCTCCTAAAGGGAAGGCAGCTGTGAGCAGCACTAGTAAAAAGCTACATTCTCTCATAAAGACATCCAAGGTCAACTTTGAGACAAAAATCACCAAAGACAATAAAGATAACCACAATGCCTTCTTCAGTTATGTCAGACACCTGGGTGGGAACCCTCAGATATGCTCAGAGTTGGTACACAACAACATAACTTTCAGTGACCTGACATATATTGGCAACATTCTGGCAGACAGGTTCAGTGCAATTTTCCCCCTCCCTCACCCCCAAAAGAAGATAGTTATCACAGCTGAATGTAACCTCACTGTCATCTCAGATGTCCATGTGAGAGCCGCACTCAGCAAAGACAAGAACACAGCATCAATGGGACCTGATGGTATCCCCAGTTGCGTGCTACGTGAACTCCAGAAGGAGCTAAACCCGTATATACAAATGCTATTTAACCTTAGCCTTGCTACGGGATATGTACCTGAACACTGGCGTACAGCAACAGTGGTCCCACTCCACAAAGGAGATGCCTCCACAGACCCTGGGAACTACCACCACACAAGCTTAACCAGCCTTGTCTGCAAAGCTATGGAAAGTGTCATTATGGAGCTCTTAAACAGAGACATTGGTGACCTACAGACCCTTGATCCCACCCAGTTCAGCTTTGTACAGGGCAGATCCTGCCTTTTGCACCTAGTTGACTATTTTGAAACTGTCAGTAGGGCCATTGATGAGGGCTAAGCGGTCCACACAGCCTACCTGCACTTGACTAAGGCCTTTGACACAATACCCCACTCAGGCATCATAGACAAGCTCAACAGCTGAAATATAAAACCATATGTCACAGGATAGGTTGCGAAATGGCTAAGAAACAGAACCCATAAAGTCGACATTGCAGGTGCCTTGTCAGATTTAAAGCCAGTCACAAGTGGTGTCCCACAAGGATCTGTCCTGGGACCCCTCTTATTTGGCATTTACTTTTCAGATGTGAAAGCAAACATAGGAGGGTTGTGGCTGACAAAGTTTGCAGATGACTGCAACCTAGGCACCATAGTGAATACATCAGCCGGCACACACATCCTACAGAATGTCCTCACAAAAACAGATAGCTGGTGCCGGAATCATGGCCTGAAACTGAATGCAACTGATGTGTAGTCATCCCCTTTGGAAGGAACAAAGTACCTACAGATCAATACATAGACAGCAACCCACTGAGCACAGCAAACAAATCAGACACCTGGGGACCCATGTAGATAGTGACCTCTCGTTTGACACCCATGTTGCCAAAGTGGTTAGAAAGACTTTCTATCTTGCCCACCTTATCATGAAGGGTTTTCCATCCAGATCAAAGGAGGTCATTGTACCCCTATACTTCTCCCTTATCAGGCCCATGATTGAATACAAAGCCCCATTTGGTATGTACCTCACCCAGCACTTGCAACAGCTGGAGAGACCCCAAAAGTACCTTACCAAGAGGATCAAGGGTCTACAACACATGTCATATGCTTCCAGACTAAAGGAAATCCAGCTTTATTCAGTAGCATACCGCCTACTTACAGGTGACCTATGCCTGACATACAAGACCATGTCCAATCAGGATTTGGTGGACATGCTCCACTGCAAGCAATCCAAATCCACCAGAACCATGAGAGCTAAAGATTTGAACCTCAGCACATACATGTATAGGACATGCTGGAGGGACAGAGTCATAACTCAGAGGCTTCTCACACTCTAGCAAAGAATCCCAGTTCATATTAGACAGAGTCCCTCACTGACTCTCTTCAAGAGAAATCTGGACAAGTGGATGTGAGATCGTAGGTTTACCCCAGGGGTCCTCCCTGTGTCACTACTAGACAGAGGCACAGTCAAGTTATTCGATTAAGTAAGGGGGTCATAATGTGTCACTACTAAGTCAGAGGCACAATATTCGGAATCTATTCTGTACATTTATTACCACTATAAGGGGTGGCAATAGCCACATCACTATGGCTAGGCTTATAAATGCACTAGGGCAGATAGCCTAGTAGTAAACTATGAAACTATGAAACTATGGTGTATGTGTAGGTATTTTCAGTCAAGCAATATAATGTGGTTTGGGGGGGCTTGATATCTTCCTGTATTCCAACATAGGCCTGGTGCAGTTCCTGCTATTAGGACAGTGGTCTGCAGCAAGCTATATAGTAGTAGGCAGTTTTAGCCATTGGTATTTGACCATGGGTAATCCATGCTGCTTCTTGTTGTGATACCAACATGGGGGTGTGGTTATCCATGATATTTATTGCTAGTCACCCTCGTTTGTAGCTTGTTCCATGTTTTTGCAGCTGTACATCACTGTATGAGGTGTGACCTGGTAGTGTTAGGGTGCTGATGTGGGCTTTGACCCAGTTTTCTATTACAGCACTGATATCTACATTCTCTATACTGTGTGCGTTTACAATGCACGCATCTTGCTGTTTATACTTCTGGCATTGGGTAGCATTACATCTAGGTTTCTATCCCTTGTGGTACCTATGAAGGTGGGTTTGTGTTTTTGTGGTTTATGATTGGTGAGGGTGGATGTTAGTCAGGGTCCTCAGGTGTGCATATGGTACATGGTGTTACATTACTTAACACATGGCATTCATGCCTCAGGTGGTGCTGCAGGGCTGCCTCTGTCGGATGCACATACTACACTCCCTGTACATGTTTGGAAGCAGGTTGTGTCATGTTAGGCGTCCCTGTTACTATATGAGTGAGTCGGAGGGTATCAGTCCCAGTGTTCCTACTGAGCCAGTGTATGTGCTATGCGTTGCCTCTTTGCCAAGGCCAGGGCATACTGGGCACGCCTCCTTCTGCCTACTGGGGCAAGGTCAGGTTGTTCCTCCTCCGAGTCACCCTCTGCCTGTGGTGGCCTTGGCAATGGTGAGGTATGATTGGCCCAGCCCTATGCTGGTCCTGCTGCAGCTGTTTCCAGGATCATATTATGTAGCATAGCACATATCATGATCATTTGGGTACATGTAGTTGGTGTGTACTGCAAGGCTCCACCAGATGTGTCCAGACACCGGAACCATGACTTGAGCAGCCCAAACACACGCTCTATGACATTACATGTTTGTGCGTGTGCCTCATTATGGCGTTCCTGTTCAGGTGTGTGTGCATTTCTGATGGGTGTCATCAGCCACGGCTCAAGTGCATAACCTGCATCCCCCACTAGGTGTCCGTGTGGGAAGTCCCCACTGGCAAATGATTGGTACAGCTGCGTCAGATGCCAGATGTGGGAATCGTGGTAGCTCCCAGGGCAGCCAGCACACACATTCATTATTATGCCCTGGGCATCACACATGACCTGGCAGTTGATGGAGGGGAATCCCTTGCGGTTAATATAGGCTCTACCCCACTCACCGGCTGGTGCTTTGATGCATATGTGCGTGCAGTCTATTGCACCCAGTACCTCAGGGTATCCCGCTATTTGCTGGAAGAGACGCATATTGCTGGCCAATACCTCACGGGCATTGGGGAAATATACATGATCACCGACATGTGCTGACATGGCATCCAGGAACTGGTGCAGTACCCTGGAGGCTGATGCCTGTGATATCCCCATCATATCACCAGTTGGTCTCTGGAAGGTACCTGTTGCTAGTATTCTTAGGCCAACACATACCTTGGTTTCCACTGGGATGGGTTCCCCTCTGTTGGTTCTGTGTGTGAGACGTGGCCTGCACAGCTCAACAATTTGCTGCAGAAGGTCTCTGTCCACTCTGTAGCGCTCTACTATCTCCAGCTCATGTAACCCATGGTAGGTGACCCTGGGCTTGTATACTCTTCTCCTTCTCCTCACTCTGGGTTGTCTGTCAGCATCTGCATTGCCACCACCCTCAGCAATTCGCCTATGCCTGATTATAACAGCTATGGCAGCCCCTAGCATTTCTGCTCTGAGTTCAGCTTTTTCAGTTTTCAATTCTGATAGCTTACTCCTTTCTTGCAGTATCTCTTGAGAGAAACACCCTGCACTGCTGTTTGCAGTGTTTTAAGTGCTGGGTTGGGCTTCTAGTCTGCCTGTGTAATTGCCTGCTTCCAATTGTTATCACCAATTAACTCCAGCAGTATCCTCTGGCAGCTTCCTTGTATTCTGGTTGTTTCCTTTTTCCTCTCTGTTTCCTCAGGGGGAGCAATGTGCACACCAGCTTAAGCATGCTCACAGTTGCTTAAACGCGCGCACACATCCTTACACGGTGTGGACTTGGCTGATTCATGGTAAAACGCGCGCACATTGCCTTACACACATGCATGCCCACGCAAACCGTTGTAAACAGTTTGCAACATGCTCCCACATGTTGAACCTGCCTTACACGCGCGCATGCATGTATATCAAGAAAGTTTGAGTGTAGGGATAGTGTGCACCCTCTATTTCTTGACTTTCCTAGTGTTCTGTTGGGACACACCTCTTTCCCTGATGTCTGTCTGTCATCTGTCACGTTACACTGCCCTCCAATGTGATACATTTATTTCCATCATTCCTCCTGTGATGCCACCTACCTCTTACTCTATTCCTCCCCCTTCTGTAACTCTTACACTACTCGGTAAGTGCTCATTACCTATGTGGCAGTGTGATTCAGTATTGTAACCCTCATTTACATAGGATTGCCTAGTAATACTTAGTTACATCTCTTACACTGAGCTTCCCCCCCTTGGCAACCACTACACGGTGGCCATATTGTTTTTGGTCTGCTAGTCCCTGCATTGTCATTCCATGTAATACATAACACCCACAATTGTGGGCTTATAAGCTTCGGTTTTCACTTTTAGGCAGCGCACCCCGTTTGCGCGGGTGTGCGCTGCAGTTAAACATCAAAATCCCCCGAAAAAAAAAAGTTATTTTAAATAATTTTGCATCAATGTTTAATGCCAATGGCCACATATTTGGCCATTGGCATGCTAGATGACACATATGCACCCTTTATTTGGAGCTGACATAACTCCGTTGTCAATTTTGCAGAAATGTACTCAGTTGTCAGCTGAGTACATTTCTGCAGCTAAAACGTCCGTTACACGGACTGCTTTGGGCTTCCTGGATCGCTCAAATACCTCATTTGCATATCTTTGAGCTGCAAATGAGGTATTGAGCATTTCCACGCCCAGTCCATGTAAGAGACGTTTTAGCTGTCTCTTACACAGAGGTTTGGGCTTCTCCTGGATCGGGAAGCTTACATGGAGGCTTACACTACTCTTAAACTCTGTGTAAGCCTTCGTGAATCCGGCACATAGTATATCTGGGGAGTGTACTGCTAAAGGTAGTGGATTTTATTATTTAGGCTTCTGATGTTTAGGTGGCAGATGAGGATGTATATATATATATATATATATATATATATATATATATATATATATATATATACAGATGTGTAAATGCTCTAAACAATGCTTTTTTATAATTATGCAAAACCTTGTCATGGGTCACATATAGCAACTCATAGATCACCATGTTTCAGAGAAAGTGTAATATTCTAGGAAATGGCAAGTTCAGACTAAGTATGTAAGTCTGCATTTTCAGTTAGTCAGTCAAAATTAAATCTATGTGCATACGTCTGCATGAACAGCTTTTATATACATAACACACACACACACACACACACACACACACACACACACACACACACACACACACACACACACACACACATGCATATGTATAAATGTTGTGACAATGCTTCTTATAGTTACACAAAACCTTGTTATGGGTCACTTAGTGGAAATTCTTGCTTGATGTATCATCCTGCTACACATTAATGGTAAAGAGACCCATAACCTTGTTAGCCAGTGTTTCCATCAGAGCACTCTGCATAGATACTGGCCTTTTCTTCTGAGTAATAGCATAGTATAGAAGGCAGAGTATGTTACACACTGCAGTGTTTTCTGGCTCATAGACTAACAGAGCACATAAATATCTTCATGGCACCAATGTTGTTTTAGTGCGCTCTAACTTATTAACCTGCATATATTATCTGCACATTGTCTCTGAACTGTGGGAGCCCTTCTGTTTTTTTTTTTTTGCTCTGTGAAATAGCAATATGTACCAGTTCTCTGAATCTCACCCTAAACAGAGATGGCTTGTTTTCTAGTGGGACCATGGAGAATGCAACAATAAAAAAAAAATGCATGACTGTTTTCTTGGTTTAATTTCTCCTAGTGTTTTGGGATTCTAATACAATGATGGGAATGGATCCCATTCCTACATCAGGTTAGAGTTCATGCAATTAGTTTTGTTTCAGTGTTTGATGTTAGCCAAGATCGCTCTTCTCATCACCCACAGTTTGCCCAGAATTGCCTCCTTCTCCTGTAGTTCATACAGCGCCACATGCTTTGGTAACGTACTTAAATATGACTGAAAATTCTTTCTTACTTTTTTCCTGTGAGAGACATAGAATTATCTTCCATATTTAAAAATGTGCTGTTCCCATGTTTTGTTCTGTAACCAACATTAAATTAACATAAATCTTAAAAATGAAACATTACAGGTTGACACATTGAATAATTAGTGAGCAAACAACAACGGGGAAAATAGTAACGTTCTAGACAGTGTAAAAGTGCTACCAGCTTAGGAGCATAGATATGTATTTTGTGTAAGTGTGACTAGTGGTTTAACTTTTGTGAAGTGTTAGGAGGTACAAAGCCACTGGAGAAAACACTGTTCTGTAAAATTATTGTTTAGAAGTAAGTATGGTTATATGACAACGCTGCATTCTTTTCACTATTAAGGGTCTGCAGTCATTTTCTTCAAGCTGTAGTTAACATCCTCACAAAAATGCAAGCAATTAAATCATCTGAAACATTTCCTTTTATAGAGTGAGATATTAAGAGTAAGACTGATTCTGAACTTTTACACAATTAAATTTTGAGGTTTTTTCTTAAGCCATCGGTCATCCTTCCTTTTCACACTTGCATGTAACAAAATTAGTGTACAGAGTCAATTCCAGTAACAACTATGTGATGACTCATAAGGTTTTAAAATAGACTTAATATGTATATACATAATACATACATAAATACATTGAACAAATATTTCAAACATGGGCGTTAATGCCCCTCTAGCCTGTCACTATACCAAAACACTTGTTCCCATAGTAAGTGTCCAGGCTGTTCTTAAAAATATCTAAACTAGTACTTGTTTTAATGTAATTTGGTAGTCTGATTCATGCATTAGCTGCTCTCACAGAGAACCAATTAGTACACTTCTCATTCCTGTAGAATCTTCTACATAGGTTGTCTGGTAATTCTCTACTACTTTTTGATAACATCAAACATTCTCAGAAGTAGTTGTCTCTAAATGCCCTATATACCTGAATAAGATCTCCTCTTAGATAGCTATGACAGACACTGTACAAATTCAGATATGTTAGTCTTTCATAATAACTTAAATTTTCACATCCACGGATGCTTTTGTTATATTTCCGCTGTACTCTTTCCAGATTACTCATGCTTGTTTTCTTATCAGGTTTCCATATTGTTATTCCATAATCAAGTTTGGGTCTAATGTAATTAAAACAATGATTTCATCATTTCTGATTTCTTAGACTTTATAAATCTTTTTATACAACCTCTAGTGCTGTAACTATCATTAACCAGTTGGTTGATATGATCAGAAAAACTCAAAGCTGGATCTAGCCAAATACCTAGGTCCTTAAATGAATCTACAGTTTCAACTACTGTGTGCTATATTAAATATTTACCCTTCAGTTTATGTCTCCCACATCTCACATGCTTAGTTTTTGATGTATTTATCAGGATATTATTATCCTGTGCCCAAATGGTCAATTTAGTCAAGTTCTTTTGTAGACATGCCTTATCTGTATAACACACATAATCAGTTTACCCAATTTCAGGTCATCTGCATATAGACTGTAGAACACCTAAGATGAAAAAGTTAGGTCTGAAAGATACAATCTAAACAAGTAATGGCCTAGGACAGAGCCCTGTGGGACACCCTGACTGTAACCAAGAATTTCATCTTTCCAATTGCTGTATGATACTTGCCATGTCCTATTTGTAAGCCATGTAGCTATCCATCTTATCAACATTACATCGATACTTAGTATTCTAATTTATTGATCAGTGTTTTGTGTATGACCCTGTCAAATGCTGAAGTTAAATCTAAATAAATTATATCACAGCACAATTTTTCATTCATAGCTGTTATTATGTTGTTATAGAACATCATGTTACAGGTGGTAATAGATCTGTTTTCAACATATTTACACTGATATATGGTTTCAAGTCCCAGCCTATCCAATATTACCTTCTCCATTATTTTTCCACAACATGAAAGTAGACTTAAGGGTCTATATAATGCTGGGTTTGCCCTACTACCCTTTCTCTTTAAGACAGGTTTAATAAGTGCATGTCTCCGATCTTGAGGAATCTCCCCATATTTATATGACCTAGTAAATACTAAATATAATGGTACTGTAAGTTCTTGCTGAAGTGTTCTCAGGTCATGATTACTAATTCCGTCTCCTCCCTGTGCTTTGTTTAGATCCAGTTTGAGCAGTTCTTTTTCAATATAATCTAATTTGATTCCAGTATCTGAAGTTACCTGGATGCCATTAGGACAACTTATCACCCCCTTTGTGGAACCAAGCTGTTTTGTATAAGATTTTGTAAATATATCTATAAACTGTTGTGTCTGAGAATAAATTTTAGAATAGGTTCATAGGTGTTTACTAGGTTAAGGGCCTTTTTAAGCCTAGCCATACATCCCAAATCTCTGACAAGTTCTGATACCCTTGATATGTGTAAGCAGGGGTTTGGGAGAAGAAATATTTACAAGCAGGGTCCTGGGAGATGAACGATTTACAGGTTGCCTGTGTCCATTAGAGACATAGGTGACAAACCAGGGATGAATTTCCTGTTCCCCATCCAACTGTCCAAGTTGCACTTGAATTGGGTTAGGGAGGAACTCTGCATTACATGGATGGAGAACCTGTTCCATAGACGGAGTAGTCTCTGGGATAAATACCTGTCTCTAGCAGGTCCTATTTATATCACAGGCAAGGTTAAGTCTTCAGAATGGATAATTCTGGCCATGCCTTATCTGTAACACATGACTTGAATCCATACAGTTTATCAATTTGTATGTCTTTACTCCTTCCACATCTTGTATATCTATAAAAAAGGCTTCCTATTATGCTCAATATCTTTATATAAAGTTTCTTCAAATTTTTCTTGCTCTTGTCTCAAACTATGCTTAATTTGTTTGTCCAGCTTGTTTATTTCAGTTTTCAAAGTTGTAGTTCAACCTCTCTTCCGTTTCTTATATTTCTTGTCTCTCACCTTAATCAGGTATCTTGTTATTATCAATGGTACAAACATAATTGGCATGAAAGCAGCTAGTAACACATTCTGATGAAGTCCACATTCCTGTGAATGAAAGCGCTTAATCATTTGTAAGGTGAAATAAAGAAGTTATCAGTTCTTGAGAGGGTGCGATTTTTTTCAGTGGAGTCCGTTATTTTTGGTGTGGTGTATTTGTTTGGATTTGTACCTTGTTATTATGGAAGTATATCCCCTGACATTGTATGAGTAGAGCCTAATGCTAAACATTTTTTTGATTTTTTGCACTCAAACAATTTCTCTTTCAAAATTTTCCACATTCCATCTGCAGTTTTTCCAATAAACACATCACTCCAGTTAGTTTTACATAGTGACTGTTTTGATTCCATATAATCTGTAATTGATCTTCTGTGCATTGGTTTAGACTTCAATTTGGCAGAATTATCTAGCAAAGAATTAACCTTTATAACCAGATGATCACTGCACATCAATAGTGGTAAGACTTGACTTGAAGTAACAGTAATTTCTTTAGGCACACAAACAATGCCTACTATATTCCATCCACTGGTATATTTTTTTTACAATCTGAAGCAACTTTTGTTCTTGATCATACATTGTGAATAATGTCCTTTCTAATGTTGTTGAATCAACATTATTCCAATCTGTTTCTGGTAAATTTAAGTCCCCAGCTAATATTATTCTTCCCTCCTGTATTTCATGCAAGAAATGCATGAATTCCTCCAGGTCATCAGCACTTGATTTTTTTTTTCATCCATACACTCCAACAATTGTTAGATGTTCCAGGTGGGTCTATATTATAAGCTCAAAGAGTGTCTTCTTCGAACATGGGAAGGTTGACACGTAAACAGCAAAAGCTGTAAACCACGAACGGCCACTTCCGTGAAATTTATCCTAGGGGAAAAAATTTGCTTGGCCGGCAAACATAAAAAGAAACTTTAAAACCGTAATCAAGTGAGGGGCTTCGCCACCCCAACTCCCCCAACTAAATATACCAACTCCGAGTTCACTCTACATTAGAGAAAATGACAATTCCCAATAATGGGCAAGCAAATTTTTTCACAGGGAAAAATTTTGCAGAAGTGGTCGTTCGCGGTTTCCAGCGTTCGCTGTTTACGTGTCAGCGTTTAAGTATTCGAAGAAGACACTCTTCGAGCATATAATATAGACCCGTTCCAGGTTTGTCTTTATTGTCACAGTTACACATTCTATAGTGATGGTGTTGTCATTGAGCATGTAATAATCACAGGTCTCATAACTGTCTTTAATCATTATCATAACACGTCCAACTGAGTTTTTGTTAGCATGTCTGTTACAGTAAAAACATTTATATCCTGACAGAACTGGTTTTCAGTCATTGTTCTTTAACCATGTTTCACAAAAAAATAACAATATAAATCTTGTGGGAACATACCAAATTGCTCCTAGCATTAATAACCATCAGAGATGCATCAAATGTTGCTAGCTGTGAACTGTTACATTTTCAACCTGGCAAGAATCCTGCCTAGTGTTTGTCAAATATTGCAAAATATCTGCAGCAAAAATTCTCTTTCCTGATCTTGACAAATGCATGCCATCCTGTCTGAACACATTTATGCCCAAAGCTAAGCTTGGATGCTCTACACATATGCATTTTTTAAAATGGGACATTTTTTCCATGTAGGTATTTACCCAAAAGTCTTTTCATTCACAGTGACCTGACTATCCTTTCTATATGTGATTTGTGAAAAATATGTCCTAACACCAATACAAGCTGTGATGGCTCCTCTTTACGCTGGGCCAGTAAGCAAGGCACTCCAATCCTCACCACTGACACCAGTGAGAAGCAGTCACTAAAAACAGGAATGGATTTACACAGTATTTCAAATGCAGCTCTCTGCATCAAACACAATTTCCCCCAAGAGCACCCAGGGATCACACTCCACTGGGACTGGGACTAGACTCTCTATTTCTCCAGATCCTAAACAAGACCCACCTTGGAGCACTGTGTCCCAGTTCCAAATATCTGACACACACATACACTTGAATATCTGATTTTTTTCACACATGCACACACACACACACACACACACACACACACACACACACACACACACACACACACACACACACACACACACACACACACACACACACACACACACACACACACACACACACACACACACCTGAGAAAGGCTGACAGAGATTCACCAGCTGTGGCCCCTCTCTCCAGACTGCAAGGTAGATTGCTGCCACCAGCCAGATACTCTAAGGCTCTTACAAAGGGTAACCAATTATACTATGTCAAAATAATACTGATATAAATAGTAGTGTGACCAAAGCAGTAAGGCTTATTGGAGTGGCCACAGTGCTACTAAAATAAGCACAAGTACTCTCAAGATGTTAAAAAAGACCGGCCACAATGAAAAGGTATAAAAATATTTAATAATGGATAATAAACTAGAAAACAGGAGAATACTTAATATTTAGTTACAATACAGCAGAGTTTTCAGTCACAGGAAATATACAAATAATACAGTTGGATAGAATCCCACAGATGCAGAAAAAAATACTAAACTAATCTCACTGTATTATTCCTAACTTAACTGCCCTGGATCAGCTGGTAAACTCCCCTACCAGAGGTGAAAACATATTGAACCTGGTCATCACCAACATGGGCGACAGGTGTTCCACACCAGAGGTCAACCCATCACTGGTTAGAACAGACCATAAACTAATCACTCTGGATGTCCACACCCCTCCACCACCCCCAACTAAGGAAACCACAGTAAAAAACTTTTCTAAAGCAAACTTCACCTTACTTAAGACAGAGGTGGTACGTTTCACAGCCCCCAGGCTAAAGGATAATGCTGCCCAAGATGCAGAAACCTTTACAAATGCACTCTATGAGCACCTACAAGGATGCATGGATCATGCCATCCCTAGCAAAACCAAGACTCACTCCCCTAAGAGAAGGAAACTAGAAGGAAACTTGACATAAACAGGCTATACAATAGAAGGAGGAAACTAGTTCAGAAAAAAAGCAAATCCCAAGAAGGAAAGACATCCCTGATCAGTATCAGTAAGAAACTAAGGCACCTCATAAAATCCTCCAAGGCTAACTTCCGCTCCACAAAGGAGGGGCCACAACTGACCCTAGTAACTATCGCCCCATAAGCCTGACTAGCCTGGTCTGCAAAGCTATGGAGTGCATCATCATGGAACTCATTAACAAAGACATTGGGAACCTCCAAACACTTGACCCAACCCAGTTCGGCTTTGTTAAGGGAAGATCATACCTACTAAACCTGGCTGACTTCTTTGAGACAGTCACCAAGGCCATAGATGAGGGGAAGGTAGTTCACACAGCTTACCTTGACTTCACCAAGGCTTTTGACACCATTCCCCACTCGGGAATTATAGAAAAACTCACCAGCCTGAACATAAACCCCTACGTCACAAGATTGGTTGCCAACTGGCTTACAGACAGAACTCACACAATAAGAATAGCAGGCTCCAGGTCCGACTCTAAACCAGTCACAAGTAGTATCCCACAAGGCTTGGTCCTGGGATCCCTACTGTTCAGCATATACTTCTCAGAAGTAGAGGCAAGCACAGGAGGACTATGGCTAATGAAGTTCGTCGATGACTGCAAACTGGGAGCCATAACTGACTCACCGGCTGACACAGACATTCTCCAAAAGGGCCTTACTAAGATGGACACCTGGTGTCAAAGTCATGGTCTTAAGCTAAATGCCAAAAAATGCATAATCATCCCATTTGGGAAAAAAAAAACACCCATGAATTACCACAAAGGTGGCAGCCCCCTTAATACAGAAGAGGTAATAAGAGATCTGGGGACCCAGGTAGATAGTAATCTCTCCTTTGACAATCATATTGCCAAAGTAGTTAGGAAATCCTTCTATGTAACCCATCTAATTACTAAAGGGTTCGGATCTAGAAATAAAGAGGTTATAGTGCCCCTCTACTCGTCACTCATCAGTCCCATCATAGAGTACAATGCCCCATTTGGGATGTACCTCACAAGACACTTCCAACAGCTGGAAAGACCACAAAAGTACCTCACCAAGAGGATTACTGGTCTCAAACATATGTCCTCTGCAGTCCAACTGGAAAAACTCTGGCTGTACTCAGTGGCATATCGCTTACTCGGAGGTGATCTCTGCCTGACTTACAAAGCCATGTCCAACTCAGAATTGATGGCCATGCTCCACCTAAAGAAATCCAAGTCACTGCGAGCCACTCGCTCTAGTGAGCTAAACCTCACCACAACAATAAATAGAACATGCTGGAGGGATAGATTCCTGTCACAGAGACTCCCCATGCTTTGGAACAAAATTCCTAACTACATTAGGCAGAGCCCCTCACTAACACTCTTCAAGAGAAACCTTGACGAGTGGATGGGTAACAGAAAATACACCCCTGGGACCACTTCATTGGCTCTTCTTGACAGAGACTCAGTTAATTAATCAATGGGGCAGCAAAAGCTGACACACTCTGGCTAGGCTTATAAATGCCCTCGGGCAGATAGCCTAGTACCTACCTATGAACCTATGAACTAAAGAGAAACTGTCCCTGGTTAACTCACTTAGTATCGCAAGGCAAGGTGTACTGCTGAGATGCTTACTTCCACAAAGCTCAAATTCTAAACCTACCACCCTAGAACACAAAAAAGGAAAAAAAACTAAGGGTAATGCTGCTCAATGCCAGAAGTCTAAATCTCAAAATGGCCCTTCTCAGTATGGAGAACATCGATGTCTGTGCTGTGACAGAAACCTGGTTCAAGGCTCCTGAGAGCACCCCAGCACTATCAGGTTTTACCTCATATCATGCGTTCCGCCCCAAACCGGACAATACCAAGAAAGGAGGGTATCCATATTCATCAAGGACACCCACACCTCAAGACTGGTGGCAACGCATGATGCATCGGTGACCATCCAGGTGCAATTAACCATAGGCAAGACTGCTCTGCAAATTGTAGCATGTTACAGGCCACCTCACAAACTCAGGAACCTCACATGGCCTTCCTGAAAGGATAAATGTATCACCAAACACCATCATACTAGGTGACTTCAATTACCCTAATATAGACTGGGAACACTACTCAAGCCCAAACACCCTAGCCCAAAAGTTCCTGGAATTCATAAACTCAAATGCCATGGAACAACTAGTCACCATCCCCACAAGAGGAGAAAACATACTTGATCTTATCATCACGAACATGGGAGCACAATGTTCAACACCGAAGTATACCTCACTGGTGAGATCAGATCAAACTAATCTCGCTGGAGGTCCGATCTCATCCCACCTGAAATAAAAGACCACAGTAAAGAACTTCTCGAAGCCAACTTCACACTTCTAAAGACTAGTGTGGTCTCCTTTAAGGCCCCCCCGAGCGGAGAAACAGTACTCAAGACAAATGCCTTCTACCAGCACCTGCAGGACTGCATGGATAAGGCAATCCCAAGCAAAACAAAGACTCTTTGTACCAAACAGTCTGGTGGACCCCAGCCATAAACAAACTCTACAACAAAGGAGGAAGCTACTACAAGATAGAGCAAAATCCTTAAAAGGTAAGACACCCTTGATCACTATAAGTAAAAACTAAGAGCTCTCATAAAATCATCCAAAGCAATTTTGAGAGAAAAATAGCTAAAGACTCAAAAGACAATCATAAGGCCTTCTTTAAACCTGGGAGGAAACTCCCAGATATGTTCAGAACTAGTTCAAAATGTTGTGAAGATTACTGTTCCTACAGACATTGCCAACATACTGGCTGACAGGTTCAGTGCAAACTTCTCCCCAAAAGGAGGAGATATCTATACCAAAATTGCAGCCCCAAACA
Organism: Protopterus annectens; assembly: GCF_019279795.1. NCBI lineage: Eukaryota > Metazoa > Chordata > Ceratodontiformes > Protopteridae > Protopterus > Protopterus annectens. The sequence continues at coordinate 1,332,753,024 of NC_056733.1, forward strand.
TCTCCAACGCCAAGTGAGAACTGCTCTCTCCAAAGCAAAAAAAACACATCCATGGGACCTGATGGTGTCCCCGGCTGTGTGCTCAACGAGGAATTAAACGCGCAGCTAGGACAGCTGTTTAATCATAGTCTTACCTCTGGATACGTACCCAGGGGTGCAGCACTGCAACTGTGGTCCACACAACAAAGCCGCCCACCGACCCCCCTGGAAATTAATTACCGCATGAGCTTGAAGCCTTATCTGCAAAGCCATGGAGAGGATCATAATGGACCTCATAAAAAGACATAGGAATTTGCAGACTTTGGATCCATCCCAGTTTGGCTTTGTCAAAGGCAGATCATGCCTTCTAAACTTGGTTGACTTTTTCAAACAGTCACCAAAGCCATTGATGAGGAAGGCAGTCCATACAGCCTACCTCGGTATCATTGAAAAACTCATCAGCTTAAATGTTAACCCATACATCACAAGATGGGTTGCAAACTGGCTGAGTGACAGAACCCACAGGGTCAGAGTTGCTGGCGCCATGTCAGACTCAAAGCCTGTCACAAGTGGTGTACCACAGGGCTCAGTCCTGGGCCACTCTTGTTTGGCATCTACTTTTCGAAGTACAAGCAAACACAGGAGGTTATGGCTGACAAAGTTTGCAGATGACTGCAAACTGGGCGCCATAGTAGAAAAACATCTGACACAGATATCCTTCAGAAGGGTCTCACAGAAACGGATAACTGGTGCCAGAGCCATGGCCTAAAGTTAAATGCCAAAAATGCATAGTCATACCCTTCGGAAAAACAAGGTTACCCCTAGCTACCAAATAGGTGGCAATCCACTGAGCACAGAAGAAGTTATCAGGGACCTGGGGACCCAGGTTGATAGTAGTCTGTCATTCGACACCCATGTAGCTAAAGTAGTTAGGAAGACCTTCTACATTGCCCACCTTATCATGAAGGGATTCTCATCTAGATCAAGGGAGGTCATAGTCTCCCTATACTCATCACTCATCAGACCAATGATTGAGTACAATGCCCCATTGAATGTATCTGACCCGACACTTGCAGCAGCTGGAGAGGCCACAAAAGTTCCTCACCAAAAGGATAAAGGGTCTCAAACATCTGTCCTATGCTGCCCGACTGAAAGAACTCCAGCTCTATTCAGTCGCTATCGCCACTGCTCAGAGGTGACCTTTGCCTAACATACAAGGCCATGTCAAACCCAGATTTGATGAATATGCTTCATCTCAAAAATCTAGATCCATCAGAGCCACAAGGGCGGAGACTTAAACTTTGACACGGTATATTACTTGACACGGCTATTAATAGGGCGTGCTGGAGGGATAGATTCATCACCCAAAGACTCCTATGCTGTGGAACAAAATCCCGGTATATGTGAGGCAGAGCACCTCGCTGGCTTTGTTCAAGAGAAATCTTGACCAATGGATGGGAGATCGCAGATATACCCCAGGGATTACCTCAGTGTCACTGCTCGACAGAGGCACAGCAAAATAATGGGTATAGTTCCCCATACTAAAACTATGGGCTAGGCTTGTAAATGCCCTCGGGCAGATAGCCTAGTATGAACCTATGAACCTATGAACCTAAGATGAGATACCATACACTGACTGAATTGTACAACTAACAACTGAACAACTGAACTGTGATAACTGACACAGATATTTTATATCAGATTCCAAAGGAAAACAAAAACAAACAACAAACTGCTGCTGCCAGAGATCCATCATTTTGCTGGTTATAGAATGACATCACATCTAGGCACCTGACTCTGGCACAATTCACCTTCAGAACTCTGTTAAGATTCTGTTGCAGCATTATTATCATAAGCAACTTTTACAAATATATTTTTAATACAACCATCTGTACAAATCAATGTGACAGTCAAATGACACAAGATTATTTATAAAACTTCAGCCAGCCATATGCCACACATGCACTGTCCCACTTCTCCTGATACAGCTGGCAATACCTTACAATGTCATATCCCCCTCCCGTTTGAAGGCTCAAGCTTGTTTTTCAAGAGACCCTGGAAAAAATCTTGTTTGAGAGAAATAGGCCTGTATGGGAACACCTCAACCTATACCCTGTATTGAGAATCCATCTGCAATGGCATTGCTGTAATCTGGACTGGCTAATACAGGGGGTCCTCCCAAAACCCCTTTAAGTTTTGGAATTCCTGCTCATAGGCTGGGGTTCACACTACCTTATCTGGCCTGATTTTCCTTGTCAGGTATGTGAGGGAGCAGCTATTATACCATAACTGGGAAAAATCTTCTATAGTACTCCACTGTCCCCAAGAATGCCCTCACCTGCTTTTTGGTAACAGGGACAGGCCATGCCTGAATAGCTTCCACTTTGGCAGTTACTGGCCTAATCTTACCACTCCCTTCTCTATGTTCAAGTAGGAGACCTATGCCATACCTCGCTGACACTTACTGGGCTTACTGGTCAACCCTGCCCTTAGCAGTCTGCCAAGGACCTCCCTGACATGCTGAGGCTTCATTATGTTAACATAGTACAATTTGTGCCCCTGCTTCCTGCCAAGCAGGCTTACCATATAATTAATGTCACTGACCTTCCTTACCACTTTGAAGGGTCCCTCCCAAGCTGCCTGCAGCTTATTGTGTCTGACAGGAATTACCACCGTAACCTGCTGTCCTACAGAATACTCTCAGGCTTGAGCATTCCTGTCATACCAGAGCTTTTTTTGCTGTTGGGCACCTGCCAGGTGTTCCTGGGACAAGCCCATGAGCTCCCTGAGTCTTGTCCTGAGGTTTAGGATGTATGCCACAACAAGCTCCTTGTGGGATTCACACTCACCCTCCCACTCATCTTAAATCATCTCTAAAGGTCCCCTCACCCTATGCACGTACAGGAACACAAAGGGTGAAAAACCTATGGATTCCTGGGGTACCTCTCTGTATACAAACAGTAGATGGAGCATGTATTTGTCCCACTCTGTCCTAAACTGGTCTGCAAATGCCCGTAGCATGGTCTTTAGTGTAGAGTTTAACCTCTCCACAAGACCATTAGTCTGGCAATGGTAGGGGGTGGTCTTTAGGTGCTTCACCCTGCAGTGTTTCCACAGACAAGCCAGCAGATCTGACATAAAATTGGCACTTCTGTCAGTCAGTATTTCTCTCAAGAAACCTACCCTGCTGAAAATCTCTAACAAAGCATTTGCCACCTTCTCTGTCTCAATGGAGGACAGAGCCACCACCTCAGGTTATCTAGTAGCATAATTTACTGCCACCAGGATATACTTCTTCCCTGTGGAACTTGGGGTACTCAGAGACCCCACAACATCCATAGCTACCATCTGAAATGGCTCCTCAATCATAGGCAAAGGCATAAATGGAGCTTTGACTTTGTCTCCTGCCTTGTCTACCTTTTGGCATTGCTCAAAGGTCTGCATTACCCTGTTACATCCTTTGCAATCCCAGGCCAAAAAAATTCTGCATAATATGACTCTTGGTATGCTTTATACTCATATGACCTGCAAAAGGAATACCATGGGCAATGGCTAGAAGTGCCAGATGGTAGGCTGTGAGCACTACCAACTGCTGTATTACCTCATCCTCTAGCCCTTCCTCAAGGCTTCACTCTCTGTACAGCAGCCCTTTGTTCCAGTATACAGACTCCCCTTTTTCTTGAGCATCAGGTGCCTCCTTAGTTACCTCCCTCAAGCCTCATAAGGTAGGGTCTGAAAGCTGTACGTGTCTCTAGTTTTTTGACCCCTCCCAGCTCCCCCTCCACAGGAAGCCTAGTATCTTCTGACAACGGTGCCTCCCTGTCAGCCTAGGTACTACCACTCGTCTCTGTCCTTGCAGTCACCTTGACCATGGGAACATCTGTACCTACCAGCACCTGCGTTTCACTTTCAGGATCATTGCTACAAGGTAGCTCCCTCCCAGAAATAACCACATCACCAGCAACAGCTTCAGGCATGGAGTCTGTCTGGCTCTCCCCCAGGCTACCAGACCTACCTGCCTGTCTCCAAGCCTGACTGCATGTAACTACATGCACACAAGGTACTACATTATCAGAATCATTCCCTATTAAGACATCTGGAAGTATATCCTCAAACACACCTACCTGCTTGTTCCCTTTTTCACCCTCCAGGTCAAGGTGAACCCTAACCGAAGGTATTTGAAATAGGGTTCCTTCTAAAGCTCTAACTGATATGGACAGCCCAAGCAAGTACTGCTCTTCTTTAACCACTTCAGGCTTTACAATGGTTATGTCAGAGGCTGCGTATCTCTTAGCAGTGGCCTGTCTTCCACTAAGATAGGATACACACTCAGGTGATAGTTTGGTACCTTTGTTGTCTCCAGACAACTTTCTACTGGCACACTATTATTCCCACTCACTGGCTCCCTTTTATTCCCCCTGCTTCAGTGGACATTTGTATGCTACATGGCCCCTCTGATTACATTTAAAACGTCTAACCATGTATCCTGGCTGTGTACCTGAACTAGTGGCTTATCCCTGTTACCAGTAGATTGTGTTGGGGTGATTTAGGCTGATCATCATGGGTTCCCTTATATTCATGTGCAGCACTGGGTATCCCCTTCTTATGCAGTGATGCCCTGCTTGCTAAGTAGAGATCCCCTTTTCTACTCCGCTCATCTGCAGAGTTACATTATCAGTCTGCCAACCAGATTCTCATGTCCTTAGGCAAAGTGCTAAGGGCTTGTTCTCTCACCAAAAAGTCTGGTAGCCTTTCAAAAGGGGTGACCTGACACCCTATCACCCACCTATGAAAGTTAAGTGCTTAACCCAACAATATAATCATAAATCTTTAATCTGCCTTGAGTCTATGCTCACACAATCTTTTTCTGTAAGCGTCAGGTGTTAACTTAAAATAGTCTAATAAACATTGTTTTACTCTAGCATAGTTTAAGCACTCAGTATCAGACAATTTAGAAACAGCAGTTACAGATTTACCATGGAGTAAGACAGTCATTAACTATACCCAGAGCTCTTGGACAACATCATATTGTTTACATACCCTTTCAAACATATGAATAAAACTATCAACGTCACCCCCCTCTGCAAATTGTGGAAGAAATTTACTGACCTTTATCGCTTCTGGGGTCCAGTTATTTCCTTCTCCATTACCTCCATGACCCTGATGAAGAGTCATCATCTCCTTCTCATGCCGAAACTGCTTCTCCTTTTCTTCAGCCTCTAAATGTTTGGCCACCATTTCATGTTGATGCTGCTTCTCCTTTTCCTCAGCATCCAAATGCTGCAGCTCTCTTTGATTTCCTTTTCTTCAGTCTCCAAATGTTTGCCCTCCAGTTCAAGTCTCTTTATCTTCAGATAGATTTTAATTCCTCTGAGGAAAAGGTGAACTGTCCTGTTTCTGAAGGCTGCACATCCCCATCACCAGACTGGCTATCTCCCTGGTTGCTAGACTGTGCTGCAGCTGTGATTAAGGCTGAAATCATATCCTCTTTAGTCAAGTTGGCATGCCTCAGTCCTTTGACTTTGTACACCTTGGCCAACTGGTTCTTTGTCAGCTTGCTATAATCATCTGCTGACATTTTTGCCTGCTTTTTCCCTACTTAAACTAACAAAAAAAAAAAACTGCTGTGAAACTGAAATTCTGAATGTTTATCTTGTGGCTGTCAAGAGTACACACACCTTCAGTGACAACTGATTACAAACCACTGAAGTTTAATTAATATCCCACCACTGTGACACCAACATGTGATAGCCCCTCTTTGCCCTGGGCCAGTAATCAAGGAGCACCAACCCTCACCACTGACACCAGTGAGAGGCAGTCACTAAAAACAAGAATGGATTTACATAATATTCCAATGCAGCCCCCTGCATCAAACACAATTTCCCCCAAGAGCACACAAAGAGCACGCTCCACTGGGACTGGACTGTTCTTCTCTCCAGATCCCAAACAAGACCCTCCTTGGAAGACTGTGTTCCAGTTCCAAATATCTGACACACACACACACTTGAATATCTGATTTTTCACACAAACACACACACACACACACACACACACACACACACACACACACACACACACACACACACACACACACACACACACACACACACACACACACAGACACATGCATACACACACCTGGGAAGGGCTAACACAGATTCACCAGCTGTGTCCCCTCTCTCCAGACTACAAGGGAGATGGCTGCCACCAGCCAAATACTCTAAGGATTTTACAAAGGGTAACCAATTATACTGTCAAATTAATACTGATATAAATGGTAGTGTGACCAAAGCAGTAAGGCTTATTGAAGTGGCCACAGTGTCACTAAAATAAGCACAAGTACTCTCAAGATGTTAAAAGTAGTTTGTAAAATACCAACCACAATGAAAATGTATAAAATATTTAACAATGGATAATAAAGTAGAAAACAGGAGAATACATAATATTTAGTTACAATAAACAACAGAGTTTTCAGTCATAAGAAATAAAAATAACACAGTTGGATAGAATCCCACAAATGCAGAAAAAAGGAAATACTACTAAGCTAATCTCACTGTATTATTCCTAACTGAACTAAAGAGAAATTGTCCCTAGTTAACTCATGTAGTATCACAAGGCAAGATGTACTGTTGAGATGCTTACTTCCACAAGGCAAGATGAGATACCATACACTGACTGAACTGTACAACTAACAACTGAACAACTGAACTGTGATAACTGACATAGATGATCTTTTATATCAGATTCCAAAGGAAAACAAAAACAAACAACAAACTGCTGCCAGAGTTCCATCCTTCAGCTAGTTATAGCATGACATCACATTTCGTCACCTGACTCTGGCACAATTCACCTTCAGAACTCTGTTAAGATTCTGTTACAGCATTTTTAGCATAAGCAGCTTTTGCAAATACTTTTTTTAATACAAGCATCTGTACAAATCAATGTGACAGTCAAATGACAAAAGATTATTTTCAAACTTCAGCCAGCCATGCTGGCGTATGCCACACATGCACTGTCCCACTTCTCCTGGTACAGCTGGCAGTACCTCACAATTTCAGACAAGCTATACTATCTAAGATGGCTGCAGGTTCCTTATTAACAGTCAGAGTCCTTGAGGATGAGATCATTTGTACTGACATGATAAAAAGAGATTGGTACTTCCTTACATTAAGGACCACATTGCACATCTTCTATTTTTGCTGATGACAAACATAACACTATTCAATGTTCATTATCTTCTCTGGAAATGTAATTATCAGTTCCTTTAATAATCAAATCTCCAATTACAAAAATATATTTTCTGTCCAGATCTAAAGAATCTTCAACTTCTAATACAATAATATCTGCTCAATCAGTTGCTACAAAGTAATGATCTTCATCACCATTAGTCTTATTAATCCCACTGTTTTCATTGAGTATTAAATTTTCAGGCATACAGTTATCATCCAGCTGGCTTTGTACAACCAAAGTTTGAGCCATGTAGTTTACATCTGTCTTTCTCTTCTTTTGTTCTTACAGTAATGTTCTTCAAACCTTCCACATTCAATTTTGATTTCTTCTTTTTTACCCCCCCTTGATTCTTTTTTCTAACTTGTCTTTTGGAAAACTGATTCCTTTTTCTGTACTCTGAAAGTTTTCCGATAGAACAGTGTTATCATTCCCTGTAATCTCTTTATTACATAACAAAACAGTTTCCTTCTTTGTATGTATTCTCTTTACTTTACAGACATTTATCAGTTTCTTTTTCTTCCTTGTTACTTGTTGTGAACTTCTTCCTTTTTTTTTTGCTTCCCTCTAAACACTCTGAATCCTCAGAATGCTGAATACTTGCATCCAGAATTCCAAAGTTGTCAGTGGCATTGTCTTGTTTCATATGGGTTGAATAATCTTTACAGACAATAGACACATTATTTGTTAAATATGTTCTATTTGCTTTTTGCTTAACATTATTTATCTCACCAATCCAGTCATTAATATATGTAACAACAGTTCTCCAAGCCATGTTAATTGCACAAGTGCAATCATCATCAGTAAGTCTATATTTACTTCAAATAATGGTAAACAAATCATCCAACTTTTGACATGAGGAACACAGATTGCCAATGTTAGCAGCTGTTACTTTTAAATATGCATAGCATTTATTACACTGTACAAGACAGTTGTGCTTTAGCAAATCATTAATGGCATACTTATTTAAAGAATCCATATTTAGCTTCAAATGAATAAAAAAATTATAAAAGAAAAGTATACTCAAAATTAGTAACCACAGAATTCAAAGAGAACTTAAATCAACTTCTGTGAAAAAAATTGCACAAGCAATATACAATTAAATATGAAAGTAAAGTTGTTGTTCTGACCGTACGAGTTCTGACAGTCAGACAAAAGCTATAATTCCTTTACGTCACATGTTCAATATTGATTGCAGTCACACTTCTTTTTAACAGCAAATCACAAAACAAGATAGGATTGTTTAGATGAGCTCTAGATTGCTGCAGTCTGTGTGAATTTATAGCTGGCTAGGCTCCTTGGGATGGCTAGAGCTTGCCGGTCTAAAACCTATCCTTTTCTAACAACCAGCAGTGAAAATTAAAGGTAAAACAACAAAATATAAATCAAAGTAAATCTTCTTGTCTACAAACTATGCCTCCCTTCCTACAAACAGTGAGAAACAGTTTTAAAAAAATAAAATATAAATTCAAATAAAACTTCTCTTACCAGTCAACTCCACAGTAAATTAGGATGTAAGGAAACATGAAAAATACAGTACACAGTGACAGTGTATAAATGTTAGAGCAAATGTTTTAAGGTCTTCATAGCATAGGACAGATGTTTGAGACCCTTTATGCTGCAAGTGTCGGGTCAGATACATTCCGAATGGGGCATTGTACTCAATCATTGGTCTGATGAGTGTACTCAATCATTGGTCTGATCATACACAGCATCCAACAATTCTGCTCCTCTAAACTGTAAATACTGCTATATACAGAGTTGATTCAATGGTTATGGTGACCTACCTTTAAAATAAGATGAGGACCCAGGTTCTCAGTGATAAGCATAGATTACTCAGTTCCAAAGATGAAAAACTAGCAAATACAAAAAGGAGGAAGCAGCGAGGCCACAAAAAACACTGTTTAATCCAAGTGCTGTAAGCGCTTTCATCAGTCATAATACACCAACTTCTTCAGACAAACTTGAAATCTCCACATACAACGCCTTAAATAATGCTAAATTGTATAATTAATTAATTAAATATATAATTGACAATCAAAAATAAATCATCATAAATATGCAATGAAAATAACTTGCTTTAAATTAAAAACTAGAAATAGAATTAGAAGTATTAATACTTCTAAACTTTTCAGTCAACCAAGAAATGGATAATTGATTAGGTACAATGTAAACCAACTTACATCATAACCATAAAACCTTTATAAACCAACATTTTTACATGTATATAAATAAATATAAAAAATGTATTTACCTAATAAATCTATTATAGATCATCCCAATCATAGGTTCGAATTTGTTGTTTTACAATAAGTTGAACGTAATATTAGAGGTGGACCTTGGGAGCTGAAACTAGAGGAGAGCAAATTAAAATGGCAAGTTTGCACGTCAGCACACATTCCACCAGGCCTCAATGATTGTATATCTATCAAATGTCCTCTTAAACTTAAAGCTCTTGGTAGATAGTTATATTCGAGAAGTTACATTGTTACCCCTTGTTGTGGTCCTTGGGAATATTAACTTGTATATGAATTATTTACACATATAGTTTTATCTATACATAGTTTTTGTTGATACTTTTATAATAATATTTTTTAATATTTAGAATTTGATTGGTTTTGGTTATTTGTTTAGCGTGAACTTGGGTTTGTTTTTTAATGGGCATAATAGATTTATTAGGTAAATACATTTTTTATATTTATTTATATACATGTAAACATTTTGGTTTATAAAGTTTTTATGGTTATGATGTAAGTTGGTTCACGTTGTACCTAATCAATTATCCATTTCTTGGTTGACTGAGAAGTTTAGAAGTATTGATACTTCTAATTCTATTTCTAGTTTTTAATTTAAAGCAAGTTATTTTCATTGCATATTTATGATGATTTATTTTTGATTGTCAATTATGTATTTAATTAATTACTTATACAATTTAGCATTATTTAAGGCGTTGTATGTGGAGATTTAAAGTTTGTCTGAAGAAGTTTGTGTATTACGACTGACGAAAGCGCTTACAGCATTTGGATTAAACAGTGTTTTTGTGTCCTCGCAGCTTCCTCCTTTTTGTATTTGATAGATTACTCAGTTGTTGGGAATACTATTAGAGTAACACACATGCTTAGCATAATATTTCTACCTTAGTATATGCAGATTGTTGCTATAATTGAATTTTCTTAGCTACGTGAAGTCCTGATGGATTAACCTTCACATTCTCCTCCCTGTTTCTGCTTAATAAATGCAGTATGCCTCATGTTGGTAGGTTGAAAGGCATAGAACAAGACTTGAGTGTCCTTCAGACTATGCATTATCTCCATTCAGAAAGGAGATAAAGTTTTATAACACCCGATAAAGCATGACAGGACACAAATCACTTACACTGTACACAAGAGGAGAGGATGTGGTATATTTTGACATATAGTTCTGAAGTTGTGGGTCACATGCTGGATATTGGAAGAAGTAGTAAAATAACTCCATGGTGACACAAAGCATTTAGGGAAATAAACCAAAGTAGAGAATTAGGTGTATACTGGTGTTTATCACAGTCTTAGCATATAGTGTAGCCACACAAATAATTGTAGACTGGCAAGATATATCCTGATAGTCTGATATGACATTCACAAGTATCTACCTTTGCAGATAAAATTCATGATAAAATTCACTAACATTTAGAATATACACATATATATATAGTCCATAATCATATATTATCTGGTAGATATGGCCAGGTGTGCATGGGATGAGGTGAAGAGGACACCAAATACATTTGTAAAGAAAATGCCAAATAATGATTGTGCATTTTCACACAGTAAACAGAATGCAGCAAATAGTGAAGGAAGGGCAAGGAGGTCATAGCTAAATTAGAGTGAGAATAGAAAGGCTGACAAGTATAAGACGTCATTTACATAATTCTTAGACTAGGGAAAACATTGTACATTATATATCTTTTGTCTTGTGACAGCTACACATTATTTCATTTTTTTAACTTACCTGAAGGTCTGGAACAGTCTGTATAATTACTTTAGATGTTGTGCACCCATCAGTCTTAGGATCACCTACTAATCTCAAAACAGCTAAACAATTGTCCAAAAATCCATCCTTGCAGACAGAACAAATACCTCTGATTAACTACTGTACTAAGACTGGACTGGAAAACATTAAAATAAAGTTGATGAAAAAAGTTTGCAAAAATCCACTATGCTTTGTTGTGATGCATGCTTTGTATATGTTCCCTAATTTAAATACTTTAAAATTCAAATTTAATTATTGCATTTAAATAATTTAATATTCAATTAAAAATTCACTGAAATAAATTCTGAGACTAGGATTTTTTTTACAAACACCTTTATTAACATCACATATGACATAGTGACGAGTACACATTCAATTATAAAAGAGAAAAAAAAAAAACATTGCAAATATTTTTTGAGACTATGATATGTAGACCACTATTCCAATAGCATGATGTCTTGATGATATGTAAGCTTCACATGCACCAAATTCCCCTAAATTCACATTGCAGACCTGTAGCTTTATGTTTCTGCAGTAGATGTTGTGTTAGCAGTTTGCTCGTGCTAGCCATGGTCACTTGGGTAGACTATAATATAATAAATAAACTTCTTTGTCTCTGTTCCTATGTTCCACATATACTCAAAGATTAGACATTCTGTGTGTAAAGGGCCGTAACTCACATGCTAGTCCTGTATCCTGCTCTGGGGTCTCATAAAACTGGAGCTGTGATTTCCTGTGCAACTGCTGAGATTGGCCTTGGGATTTATGGATATACTGAGTTGATACAGACAAACATCATGCACAGTATGTGTAGTATGTCACCATTAACCACTGTGATTCATAGGTATGAACTGTGGTGGTCCACAGCGACAAACAACACACATCCCATTTCCTTGAAGGATGTGCAGTAGCACATACTACAACACTATGTATTAAATGCTCCTGCACGCGACATGGAGGAAAGTGCTGTTTTGTATGACAGTCTTAGACTGCACAGTACTGATCTACTTTCATGGTTAGGAGTGATTCCTAAAATGATTCACTCCATAGGCATGATGACAGACCCGGAGTGATTAAGTGATGTGCCTAACAAGTGGTAATAAGGGGATATGGTGCTGCAAGCTCCCATTGGCATGAGCTTGCTAGCATCATTGTGTGGTGGTGAGGTGAGATTGTGTGTGGTAGGACATCTGCCTGCACCATAAGGAACTCTCTTGCAAATAGGGATTGGAATTGTTGCTTCTTTTTTTTCATCAACAGTGCCAGCATGTTTCTCAGCACTATATGCTGAAATTGAAAAACATGCTAGCAGGCATGGGGGATCACTGATCTCATAACCGTAACATCATTTGCAGTTATAAAGTTATTTTTTGTAATGCGTGGAGTACAGTGCTTAGGATGGGGTTGTGTAAAAGCTCCTGTAGTACTCACTGATTTTGAACACCATCTACAGTTTTATAAAGATCTTCTACACAAGGATGGTGCATGCTGGTCTGTAACACAAAATGTTCTTGAAGCTGAGCTGTTAGACTTTGTGTCCCTTAGCAATGTGGACCCTATTGTAGATTTCACACTGGCACACCTCTAATTCTTACCATGAGCACATTTAACCCGTAACAGTCACCAGCAGAACTGTCAAGCCCACAGTGTAATACATTTATAAAGAAGATTCTTATGATGTTTGTCTCTTAATATGTTTTAAGAGTATTTAGCTATTTACTGCTTATTTTTAATTGTCATTATTTCTTATCACTGACTTAGCAACAGCATGCGCAACCAAGCTTGTTTCAAATGAAAACCTACAGAAAAATAACTGACTTGCTAAAGTAGTAACTGAATTAAAACAACAGATTCTAACAGTGACAGACATGATGACAAACATTATCACTTCCATTTTTTTTCTTTCTGCAAATTTATTAAGTAATAACCAGCAAATAAGTTATCAGTTTATACAAATTCAAAACAATTATATTAAAACAAAAACTGTGTAACAATGTCAATAGATAACTCCAACAATCAATATCAGAAATAATATCTGAACATAAATGTAGTGTCATATTGTCCATTAGTGCAATTTACCAAGCAGTATGTGTGGTCAGTATAGTGGAATTGTAATGTTCGATAATAAGTAGGCTGAACGAAAGGGGAAACAAATTTTCACTTTTAACGAGTATGTTTACAAGTATTAATGCTCACCATAAAGTTGAATTATATTATTGAATAGATTATCTGTCAATGAAACTGAAGGGACTTCTTTCTTGGTAATCTTTTTCCTCAAAGCCTTGAATCTGTGGCTTGATTCCTACATTTGCAATACACCCTTCAACAATGACACTTCTGTATGCTGAGTGGATCATTTTTTTCCATCTGCTGGTAATGCACCTTTTGTATAATAAAGCTACCACTCCCAATAATGCTAACTCGTGATTAAGAAGCTCTCCACTGAAAGCAATACATTTTGGGGAGAGAGATGTTTACCAGGGAACAAATTCTGTAGCAAATTCATTGAGTGATTTTTAAATGTTTCTAACTTGGGGCATTCCAAAAAGATAAGCCTCCAATTTGCCAAATGTAGTTGTTCACATCTCCAGTGAAAGGAATTTATCCTGGCAGATGTAGTGAACAGGTGATTTGGCTTATAAAAGATTTGTGTGCACCCAAACTGTCAGGCAGCCTGAGGTGAGCTGATTAAAAGGCATGTCTGTGGGCCAAGCCCTTCAGAATTTTACTGATGCCAAAGACTAAGCTCCTCTAAGCCTTTGGATGATTGACAGTTGGCTTGGTTCCGTTCCTTTGCTAGACAGATAGATTCTCTTTGGAAAAAAAAACTTCAATTTTCTACATATTGTTTGTCTTTTATCACTTTGATCCTCATTAAATTGTTTTAACGCTAGGAGTTTTTTTTGTTTTAATGTACGGTTATGATACTGTCTCGTACTTGTAAGCGGGAGCACTCTTTTTTCCTGTCAGTTTAAAAGCTGTGTAAAGTCAATGGAAACTATTTTTTCTGCGGAGAAATCATATTTGTTTTACTTTTTGAGGCTGGCAAATTGTTTTAAAGTGCTTTTGTACTGTGTTCTTCTGTGAAAAGAGTGACTTTAAAGACCTGTAGTTTTTACTGACATTTGTTGCTTGTCTTCCTGGGAAAGAGGCACAATTTTCAGCTTGACCATGGAACAAACTAGCAGTTCCACAGTCCATCCTTCTTCCAGCTGAAAAAAGAAAAAGTTAAGCAAACAGCCTTTAACACCACAGCAGGATAGCACTTTGCCTCAGATGCAGGTGGGTGACTCTGCTATAGCCATTTGTTGTATCTCAGACCACTTATCTTTTACCTGGGATCCCAGTGTAGCACCTACAGTCACCATGGACCAGGATTAGCCATATCCTCTACAACAGTTCGGATTCCCTCAGTGAGCAAGGGAGAATCACTCTTTTCAGTTCTGTGAGCGGGAACAGGGAAGGCTTCTCCCTGAATTCTCAGAATGATGCGTTACTCCCAGATGCTGCTGTGATTAGTAACATGATTGGACCCATTTTCCTGCTAAAAAGAAACAGCAAACTAAGCATTTACTTATACAGGAGTAGCTTACAGGGTCTGTCTCAGAGTTTAATTCAGGCTATTGATCCTTCTTGTAAAGTATTTTCTGAAGAGATTCAAGATTATGAATATGGACAAAAAGATGAAGTGACAGATACAAGATTTTTCCCTCAGATTTCTGATTCAGACTCAGAGGAGAGATTAATTTCTGATTCTCCCTGTGGAGGTTTCTGTTTTTCTGAGGATGTTGCTAGAACATTCCAGTGTTTTCAGTGGGAAAACTGAGGTTTCTCAGTTTCCCATTCTCTAAGAAAGTAAAGTTAAGGTTGTTACAAAAAGAATTTCCAGAACTTGCAACCATTCCTCCTGTTTTGTCAGCTTTAGAGAATGTGTGTATTACTGCCTGCAGTTTTTCCGATAGTCAGCCAGCTGCCCCTAAAAAGCTAGATAGCCTGTATAAAGTTTCTTAATCTTTTAAGTTTTTATACACTATTGCCAAACCTGACCCAGCAGCTATAATTTTAGTTGTTCCCACTACAGTTAAACCACAGTTAATTACAGTCCTAATCTTTCTGATAAGGATATGAAAATTAATGACAAGTATGGAAAAAGTGTCTACTTCTGCAACTTTGACTTCAGAATTTTGAATTGCAAGGCTTAGATGTTAAAATGTGTTCTAATTGTGAAAGTACAAGGAATGTTTTATCTGCAGTTTTTTCTAGTGAGGAAAAGTTTGCTTTAAATAATTTAGTTTCTTTTATTGCACATGTCACTTCTCATTGTTTACAGTGTGTGCATGACTCTGTTGATACTTCTTCCATGGCTATGGCCACTGGTACTGTTTTGAGGAGGTTTGTATAGCTGCATTCTCAGAGCCTCTATGTTGATGCTAAAAATGAGATTTTAAATTCCCCTTAGATAGAAATTTAGTTTTTGGCCCTTCTGCTGCAGTGGTGATAAAAAAGTGTGATGAAAGGGGTAAGCTGATCTAGGGAATCCCTAAGATATTTCAGCCTTCCTTTTCCAATTTTCTAATAGATTTTCTAACTCCTCATACAATGTTTGCACAAAGCACAGTAAACAGTCTCAACAGAATACTGGTAAACACATGTTTAGAAGAAATAGCAAGGGTGTTCCAAAAAAGAAGCCTCAAACTTCCCAAAACCAAGGACAGCCAAACAAGTCTGAATGATTAGTCAAGAGACCTTATTTCCCCAGCCCCTTTTTTCTTCCAGAAAGTCTGAATCTCCATTTTAATCCTTTTCTCTTTTGCAACAGATAGCGTCAGACAAATGGGTTCTGAAGATCATTCATCAAGGTTATAGATAGCAGTGGGAGGAAATTCCTCCATTCAAGAGAACGGTAATTCTTCATCTTCCAGATCAGATTCTTTTGGTCCCTCTGTTTTTTTATCACATGCGGTTCCAAAGAGTGATAGAATCAATACCTCCTTCCCAGGTGGGGAAGGGTTTTTATTCAAGAATGTTCTTAGAGCCAAAGAAAGACCATGCCTGGAGACCAGTTCTGTATCTTTCTTTACTAAACCTGTTTGTGATGGTGTGCATATTCAAAATGATGTTACTTCACAACTTGTTACCTCTTCTTCCTGTTACAAGTTTCTTGGCAAAACTAGGCTTAAAAGATTTGTATCATCACATCCTTATTCATCCAGACTTCAGACGTTTCTTGAAGTTTTGTCTGTCTGGATCATATTATCAGTTCTCTGCCTTACACTTTAGATGATGCACTGCACCAAGGATGTTCAAAAAATGTCTAGTTCTAGTTATAGTTCATTGCAGGCTACAGGGTATCTAAATTTTTCCATATTTGGATGACTTGCTGATCTTTGCAGAGTCTTTTTCAAAGTGTCAGGAATCTCTCTGTCTTTGGTAAGAGATCTCTTATACAGGCTGGGATTCTAAGAGAACATTCAAAGGTCTTTCTTGACACCTTCACACAGAATTGTGCTCCTGGGATGTTAACTAGTCACCTCAGTTCAAAGAGTTTTTCTTCCACATGAAAAAAATAGATGTATATCTAGACGTATTTCTAAGGTTTTCCATGCAAACTTCGGTCACTATAAGGGAAATACTTCAGGATTTTGGGTATCATGACTTTTAACTTTTATGATTCTCATGATACCCCTGGCAAGATTCCACATGAGAAAGGTACAGTGGTATCTGAAGTCTCTCTAGTTCCAAAACAACCACTTTTGTCTTTTCAAATCCTAGTGTTGAGGTTTGTCAGAAGAGAAATCATTTGGTGGAGACTCCAGATATCCTTAGGTCCAGGTCTCCCTTTCTCACTCCCTGTTCCAAATTAGTAAGTCACCACAGATACCTCAGGCTTTGCTTGGGGAGCAGCTTCAGGAGGATTAAAAGTGCAGGTTGTTTGGGACATCAAAGACAGATGCAAGCACATTAATATCAAAAAGATGGTTGAGTGCCATCTGAATCATCTTTGGTCCCTGGGACCTTTTCATGTTGTTTCAGGTAATACCATAGTCTTGTGGTACATCAACAAACAGGGGGGATCCAGGTTGTACTCCTTTTGCAGACTAGCTATGTTAGGCTGGGATAAAGCTTTACAGCACAATCTCACTCTACAGGCAACCTACATTCCATCAGAGCAAACGTGTGTGGCTGACAAGCGGAGCAGGACCAGGGCAGACCCTTACAAAACAAAACTAGATAGTGGGTCTTCTTTGATTTGATACATTTGTGGATAATTCCTCATGTTGACTTCTTTGCCTCCTCTCTGAACAATCAGCTGGCAAGATTCTGTTCCAGGACTCCATGCAAGAAAGCCAGGAAGACCTTTGCTTTTTTCTTTTCCTTGGACATGAAATCTCCTGTATGCTTTTCTACCCTTTATACTGATATCTAGAGATTCAGAAGGAATCCCCCAAGATCATTGTGGTGACTCACTTCTGGCCCAGGCAACAGTGGTTCTCTCTCTCTCTCTCATTTTGGAAATGGCCAGGGTTAGTTGCCAGAAACTTATCTCAGACTTTATCTACTTGCACAAGAACCAGGGTGTTTTGTACACCCTGATCTGAGTCAGCTTCAGTTGACTGTCTGGATGATAGGATCTTAATTCCTTTTAGCCACCTGTTTACTGAAGATGTGCAAGAGGTACAAATCGAGACAAAAAAGTCTGATACTCAAAAATCATATATTAGAAAATGTTTTCTAGTTGGTGCCAGCAATATAACCATTCAGGGGTAGCTGTTCTCTGGTTTTGCAATATTTGTATGGCCTATTTATACTGTCAATGTTGATTTGTTGGTCATTTCAGCATGTCTGCCCATGGATCCCCCCCTTTAAATGCAGTCTCATGTCAAAATGTTTTTGAAAGGAGTTTTGCTCAAGTGGCTAACACTTGCTCCATCTGAATGAGATAACCAGGCTGACTTGAGGTTCTTAACATGGAAAACAGTTTTACTGATTGCTCTGACTTCTGCAAGAAGAGTATTTTTTACATGTTCTTATGTTGAGTCAACCCTATGCACTTTTCCAAAGGGACAAGGTTTCTTTGAGAACTAATCCTTTCATGGCTAAAGTGGTGTCTGAATTTCCTTTAAACCAAATTATCCATCTCCTTGTTTTCTTCCCTGAAGCTAAAAGTGAGGGGGAAAGGACACTTCATACCTTGGATTTCCACAACTCAGATACTATTTTGATGGAACTAAATCTTTCAGATCTTCAAATAAATTGTTCATTTTTTGAAGGCAAAAAGAAGAGACAACCTGCGTCAAAACTGACTATTTCCAAATGGTTGTTTAAGGCTATTACCTTTTGTTATATTCACCATAACGAAACCATTCCAAGCTGGGTCAATGCCCACTCTACCAGAAGTTTGGGTTAATCTGTGGTTTATTGAAAAGGGTTGTATTCTAGAAGTTCATAGTTCATAGTTCATAGTTTAGTACCTGCAACTTGTGTTTGTAAGGCAAACACCCTAGCCATTAAGCCACCCTCCCAACAAGTATTCTAGAAGCTACTGTTTGGTCTGCTGTATATACCTTTCCAAAGCACTTTAGGTCTGATTCCTTCTCTAAGTCCAGTCCAGGCTTTGCTAGAACCATCTTACAGGGGCTCCTAGACTCATTTCCTTCCACCTACCAAATGGTGTAAGCTAGGGTAATCTACACTTATAGCTAAGGCTATTGCAGCTGTGATCAATATGATGAATATTGTACAGTTTCGTAATCAAATTTACCACAGCTGTAGATGTTTAAATGATCACTGCTGCAGTAGCAGCTCCCTACTTCATCCCTCCTTGTTTTTGGCGTGTTTTTTATGCCAGGGTGTGGGAATTTTCTGTTGTTCTTAGCATTGTCTTTTCAGGGCTCAGCCTCCCTCTTTCTGTTGACAAGAAAGTTCTAAAGGGTTTGGCACCCAAACTTGTCTTTTAGTTGGTTCAGACAATTTGAGTGTATGGAAGGTGCACTGAAGCTTTGGAAGCTGTCCTGCTCTTATATCTTTGGCAGGATATTGCTCATATATAGCTAAGGCTGCCACAACAGTGGTCATTCAACCATCACATGTTATGATAAGTTTACTTACACAAGTGTACTTTCTGACCAATCCTTCCTCAAACCCCATTGATTCACAGCTCTGTCTAATGGTTCTCACAAGTTCTTACACAACTTCTTCTGTTCTTTGTTAAAGTATCCTAGCAAAGTATGATAAGCTAAATTAATATTTCAGCTCAGTCTAGAACTCTCAAACCTAGTATCCAAAATCCACGCAAACAATTTTTGGTACTTCTATTTCAGTACTTTTTCATCTTAAAGACTAAGTTATTATATTTTAGAATATCTCTTCCAGACATCACTTCCAGTTTTACATCATAGAAATATTTTTTAAGCAGATTTGTTTGACAGACAGTAAGAAGAAAATGTAATTAGCAGATCACTTTAGTCTATTAGTGGTCTTATTTAATGCCAGAATGTAAACTGATCAACTGTCTGATTATCCAGCCAACTCCATGAAGCACAAGGGAAGAAGGCCTGATGGTGACATAACTGGCCCAGATTCAAGCAGCTGCTCCAAGGATTAGTAGTAGCTGGCCAGATTCTATGACTCACCCCCCTATGGGGATAGATGTTAGGAAACATTGCACTAGGAGTGATCCTTAGTCTAGGCCTGGGGAAGAGGTTTTAAGAATTAAAGGCTTTCAGGACAAAACAGCATATCTGTAGGCAGTGTAGACATAGAAACATGGGTGTACTACATGAAAAAGACAAAAGCAGCAAGTAGGCCTCAATATTCAAACTTGTAAATAATGGGGACATCAAGGGGAAAAAAAATCATCCCGGACATATATGATGAAAACAGACAGCTAACACTTGCTAACTGAAATAAAATGTGGTTAATGAATATTTATTCCCATTGGAAAGGGGAGACCCCCAGCAGAGGAATATGGGCTGCTTCAATAGGTAGGATCAGGGAACAAATGGGGCATGGTTAGACTGATAGAGGAAGAGAAAAACTCCCGCATCATCTGATCTTCATCAGCGAAGACAGAATATTTCAGAAACTGAAAGGTGAAATTTCTTATAACTTTCAATAGATATTAGGTGGTGTGGCAACCCTGGCACCAGCTGTGACCCTTCACAACATTTAGGATAAATATATATATAAAAATACTGCCATATTATTAATTGTGTTAGTTGCCTGAAGCTCATAGTGGGCAGATAAAGCAAACAAAAAAATATTGTGTCTATTTTCTTGTCTTGAAGTGCATTACTCTCATTTCTTAAGAGTGGTACTGAAGTTACTGAATGCGTGGCAGCCACTGCTACGTACACCTCACCCACATCCTAGAATGTGCATGCACCACTTTTATAAGTAGCTGCTGCCCAAGACACCAAAGAAATTCCTTTTTCTTCTTTTTTTTCCAAACAAAGCCTTTGGTACTTTTCTTCTATCTGGACAGCCAACAGGAAAACACAGTCATCAGGTTGGTAGACATGACCTTGGTTTGAGGTTTTTATCTGAAGGGTGCCATACTTTATTTAGATTCAGTGTCAGTAAAGGATATTCTAGTTTGAAGAGAAATGCAAAGGAGAATAGATAAGAATAGCAACCACTGTTACAGGGTAGGTGATTAAATCACAGTATCATTTTTATTTAGCATTCTTACTCATTGAGAATGACCACAAAGAGTAAACTTTCTGTAGCAGTACTATAATCCAGAAAGTTTAAAAATAGTGAGCACACTAGGGACTGTAACATTTTGTTGCAGGACAGAATAAATATCTATTGGTAATATACCTTAGCATGAAACATGCTTGTTATTTTTTCCATTTTATTGAGGAAAAAGAATTGCAAAACTTGTAGACTAATATAGCAAGAATGACTACACCAACACATTAGAGTATGTCCTACCATCTAAGCTAAGCACTGCATATGGAAAACATGTATCCTTAGCACACGTAATTTACTTTTCCATAGTTATATATATATATTTTTTTTACAAGAGACATCTTTATTAAATTATCACATAGGTCATAGGCAAGCATACATTTATGTAAATGAAAAACCATATTGACATAATTTTAGTTACAAACCTTATAAATTACTTATAATCTATCCAGATCTATCCAGTGATTGTCGGTCAAACATTGTATATCTCATTCATATCCTGCCTTCATTTAAACCTTGTTCCTCCTCTGCATGTATTGTTCCCACAATTCCCATTTTTTATGTAATTTGCTCCTACCCTTTTCCAAAGAATCCAGTTCCAGTTATTTTATTGCTGTTACTATAGTCACTACTTCTAGTACAGTTGGGTTAGACTTTGATTTCCATTTTCTAGTAATTGCTTTCTTGACAGTGACCAGAATTATGCTCAGTGAGGCCTTACTATATCTAGGAAATTCCATTTCTGTATCTTAGCTCAAAAAAATAAAATTTTCTTAGTTACACCAATTTGCTCACCCAGAATCTCTGACAGAGTAGTCTGCAGGGATTCCTTAGTCTGCCAACTTATTACACTCCCAGAAAAAAATGTTCCCAATTAACTCTTTCTTCCTCATCACACCTCCTACATTTGCTTACATGGTTAGTTTTGACTCTCAATAGAAGCATTACAACTTCTCAAAATCATGATTTTGGGTGGTGGTGCCTTCATTTCGACCACTAAGATTTCTGACACTTTATAGATTGTTTTTCTTTGACTTACCTATGTGCTATCTCCAAAACTAAGAATACAGCATCCATGGGACCAGATGACATCCCAGACTGTGTACTACATGAACTACAAAATGAACTGGCACCTCACCTAAGTGTCATGTTTAATCATAGCCTCACCTCAGGCTTCGTGCCCACTGAATGGCGCACAGCTACAGTTATCCCACTCCACAAAGGGGGATCCACCTTGGATCCTGGGAACTACCGCCCCATCAGTCTGATGAGCCTGATCTGGAAGGCCATGGAACATATTATCATGGAACTTATAAACAAAGACATTGGAAACCTTCAAACTATGGACAACCACCCAGTTTGGGATCGTGTCTCCTGAACCTGATTGACTTCTTCAAATCAGTCTCTGGAGCTGTGGACAAGGGTAAGGAGGTCCACACAACCTATCTGGACCTTGCCAAGGCCTTCAACACCACCCCCACTCTGGAATCATAGATAAACTTACAAAGCTGGGCATTAATCCCTACGTCACTTGATGGGTTGCCAACTGGCTTACTGACAGAACCTACACTGCAAAAGTACCCAACTCCAAATCCAGCACCAGACAAGTGACATGTAGAGTACCTCAGGGTTTAGTCCTGGGACCACTCTTGTTTGACATTTACTTCTCTGAAGTACAGGCCAACACTAATGGACTCTGGCTAACAAAGTTTGCAGATGACTGCAAACTGGGAGCCATTATTGAATCCCCAAATTATGTGGATATTCTACAAAAAGGCCTTACAGAAACAGATGATTAGTGCCAGAGCCATGGGATCAAGCTCAATGTCAAGAAATGTATAGTTATCCCCTTTGGGAAAAAACATGTAACCATGAATTACCACATAGGTGGCAGTACGTTAAACACCAAAAGTGTGATAAGACACTTAGGGTCACAGGTGGACAGTGGTCTCACCTTTGATAACCACATTGCCACAACAGTCAGGAAATCCTTATATGTAGCACACCTCATCACTAAGGGTTTTTCATCCAGAAAAAAGGAGGTCATTGTCCCACTGTACTCATCCCTCATTAGACCCATTATAGAATACAGTGCCCCGTTTGGTATGTACCTTGCAAGACATCTGCAACAACTGGAAAGGCCACAGAAATGCCTCACTAAAAGAATCACAGGCCTAAACCAGATGCCCTATGCTGACCATCTAAAAAACTAGCTATACTCTGTTACATATCGTCTACTCAGAGGCAATCTCGGCTTAACATACAAGACCATATCAATCCCAGAGCTGTTGGACATGCTACATTTAAAGAAATCCCAATCCCTCAGAGCCACGCACTCCAGGGATCGAAACCTTGTCATCCCAATGAACAAAACATGCTGGAGTGATAGGTTCCTGACCCAGAGACTCCCCAGACTCTGGAATAGACTGCCCATACATGTCAAGCAGAGCGCCTCTTTGGCCCTCTTCAAACGGAACCTTGACGATTGGATGGGAGATAGGAAATTCACCCCAGAGATCACATCAGTCACCCTGCTAGACAGGGGTCTATGGAAGTAAATATTGCGGGAAGAAATAGCCAGGGGAATTGTTGTGGCTAGGCTTGTATAGGCCCTAGGGCCGATAGCCTGGTGCCAACCTATGAACCTATGCTCGTACTCAGGGTTTTGAACTGCTCCATTTACCCTTGCTCCACTTGGTCTCACTTCACTTATTCATTTACTTTACTTCATAATTTTTCATTTTATCTGTGTAAACTTCATATTCTAAACACCTTCTCCAGGTCTGTCAACTATCTACTTATTTCTTCTTTATAATTATTAATTTTTCCTGTCTAAACCTCAACGTCTAAGACTTTTCACTGTGTTTCTACGTTCTCTGCATCCAATCTTTCCCTGCTTATGGATCATGGTCTTAAATCTCCTTACTATAGTTAATTTCTATCTCAACTTGCATGATATCATACACCAACTCTCCCACTAGCACTCTCTCTCCTACCATAACAACCAGCATTACTCTGTACCGCACCACATCTGTATTCCATTTCTTCTATTTTTTTTGTCAGATTCAAGGTGTATCACTTGCTCCTGTGTTTATCAAAAATCAGACCTACAGAAAAATATCTTCATAATTAAGTCACTTTTAGCCAGTTTATATTCTAATACCTTGTGAATTAGTTGTGATATATATATATATATATATATATATATATATATATATATATATATATACCCTAATCATGGCCCCAAATACACACCCTTTTCATCCCAACATGACTCCAGTAACTAAAAATCAGCTAAACGTTATTTCTATAAATATGCATAGCATATATAACAAAGTTACTGCATTTTAAGCCTGGATCACTCAACATTCCCATGACATACTTACAGTTCAGAAACCCAGCTAAAAGCAGAGATGAAAGACTCTGAAATTCTTCCCCTGGCTTCAATATGCTCAGAATTGGCTGACTCAAAAAAAGCAGGAGCAGTAGCCATACTATAACAAAGTTGCTATACTCTCACCTCCCCATAACTGTCCTGTACCTATATTCAGCAAAGCTGAGCACATCATCTTTCATTTGAAGTTAAATAAACATAAAAATCTCTGCATAATTACTTTATACATATCCCCAATCAACAATCTATATGCCCTTGAAGATATCTCCTGGGTCTCAAACAATATATGACATGAAACTATAATTTTAGGGGATGTTAATAACAAGTGGAAAAAGCTAACCTCTCACTTCTCTACAAATAGCCTTAACCTCCATGGCTTCATGCAACTCATAACTTATCCTGCCTACACCAACAAGCCTAATCAGTCAGGTTCTACTATGGACTGGATTATGTTCTCCAACCCAAGTAATTTTATCTCATCGGGAATTTTTCATATTCCCTTAGTGATTATCACTCTATCTGCACCAGTATAGTTATAACTCTACTAAACTTTTTCAGAATATATAAGAATATCATTTGGTTTTGATAAATTTGCAAAAGCAACCTTTAATGCAGGAAAGCTGCAGCACCAGAAAACAGTTTGGGACAAGAATGTGATATAAAAGAACTTGAGCAAGAGGAAATGTATAAATATTTGGGAACTGATGAAGGATCAGCAATGAAACATGAGCAAAGGAGAATAAAACTTAGTAAGGAATATTTTAGATGACTTAAATTAATTCTGAAAACAGCATTGACATCTAGGAACAAAATTCAAGCTATAAACCAATTTGATCTTCCTGTTCTAACTTACAGTTTTGGAGTGACTGACTGGCCCCAAAAGGTGTTGGATAGATTAGACAGGAAAACAAGAAAGATGTTTCATGCTCATCAAATGATTTATAAAAATCAGTGCATATCAACATTATATATACCCTGTTTCAAAGGAGATTTGGGCCTCATTATTATAGGATCATAGAATCGTAAGACATTACTAGGCTAATTGCCTTGGGGCCCTTACAAGCCTAACCAAGAGTCTATCCCCAAAAAAGAAACCTCAATCAACACCTTTCACCCCTGTCAATAAGGGACACAGGTGGAACCCCTGGGACAAATTTGTGGTTTCCCATCCACTCATCAAGACTGAGCTTGAAGAGGGTCAGCAAAGTACTTTGTTTGATGTGTATCTTTGAAACTGATTGCATATATAGATCCGCAATCATGGGACTGCATACATATCTGCTGACCTCACAAGACCCAAACATAGTGAAAGGTTTGAAACATGAGGGGACTAAATATAAGATGACCTCCCTTCTTAGTCTAGCAGAAGCATATTAGCGTCAAGTGGGAATGGAAATCAAATCAGAAGTAGATAAAAATCAAGCAGCAACTGAATGTCCCAAAAAACAAAAGAAAGAATATAAGGTGAAGGATTAGATGAGAATTCAAGAAATGTATAAAATGCATAAATATAGTTGCAAGTATAGAAAACTCCTGGAAGAACCCCATATTGATCAGGATTGAACTCGGGAATGGTTAAGGAGAGGTGAATTCAAAACAAAAGATGAAAGGTTGATATTTGTGGCCCAAGGTAGTTGGTTTACAAAGTCCATTGAACATGTGGGAGAAACAGACAAATGTAGGTTTTGTAAAACAGAACTGGAAACAGTCGCACACATTGTTGCTGGTATGATATACTAATGGCAAAAGGACTGTATACTGAAAGGCATAATAATGTGGCAAGACTGTTGCACTGGGGGTTGTGCAAACATTATAATACTGTAGTATCTGAAAAACACTGGAAATATGAGCCACAAAGCGTCATAGAAAATCATGAAGTCTACATCACATGAGATCACCCATTACCAACAGTTCAAAAGAGAGATGCTAGAAAACCGGATATACTGATCCATGAAAAGAAGACAAAAGTAGCATTGATCATTGAAATTGCCACACCCAATGATTACAGTGTCTTGCATACAGAGAAACACAAAGTCAATAAAGTATCATGATTTGCAGGCAGAAATGAGAGCAATGTGGAAGAAAGATACCCAGACAGTTCCAATAGTAGTAGGAGCAATATGTCTTATAAAAAACAATCTACAAGTGTATTTAGATATGTTACCATATGTGTAACTCCATACAAATTGCAGAAGGAGTCATTACTGGGCACATTGCAGGTGCTGTGAAGAGTACTTCTGGCTGACATCAAAGAATTAAACAATAATAAGTTTATGAACTTTAATCATACTTAGACTTAGGAATGGGTTCCACTCCCATCATGGTATTAGGAACCCAAAAGATTTTGAGCACTTCTGGCTGACATCAAAGATTGAAACAATAATAAGTTTATGAACTTTAATCATACTTTGACTTAGGAATGGGTTCCACTCCCATCATGGTATTAGGAACCCAAAAGATTTTGAGCACTTCTGGCTGACATCAAAGATTGAAACAATAATAAGTTTATGAACTTTAATCATACTTTGACTTAGGAATGGGTTCCACTCCCATCATGGTATTAGGAACCCAAAAGATATGGAGAAATTAAAAAAAAGTAGTTGTTGTTGTTGTGGTGCTGCGGTAGCATTGTCGCATCACAGTATGATGTTCGATTCTCAGTTAGAGCGTCTTCTATGTGGCGACATGCATGAATGGGTATCCCTTCGTTGAAGGTTGTGCATCAGGCCTGGCAAGTCGGCACGTAAAAATCTACTGCCAAGCATTAGTGGACCGGAGTTCCGCTGTGGCGACCCCTAACCGGGAAAAGCCGAAAGACATAACAACAACAACCTTTACAACCATTTTAAATTCTTTCAACTGGTCTCTCCTTAAAAAAACTTAGCCCTTGATGGGTCAGTTTATAAATTTGACTCTGTATTCCTAAATACATTAAATAGCTTGGCATCAACAGGAAGAAGATAGTCAAAACTTAATTTTCTCCTTGGCTTTCAGAAAATAGTGGATCCCTAATGCTAAACAGAGATAAGACCTGGGAAATTTATCAAAAACAGAAATCACTACAAAACTTATTATATTTTGAAGACCTGCAAAACCTTGTAAAAACAAGTTAAAAAAAGTCAAAAAAATTCAGCTCAGGCCTACAATGTAAAGAAAAATCCAGTCCCAAAAATTCTGGTGACCAATTAAAAATATTTTACAGGGACAAATTCAGCTCCTCAACCCTCTACTAACAGTACCTTTTCTGATATAACAGCCCAATGTAACTCTTATTTCTCTTTACCTCCTACTACTAGCTTCTCAAAATTTTCTTTGCAACCAGTCCTTCCCTCCTTTATAAAACATTTATTTAGTCAACTTTAACCATTCTCTCTTTCTGCTGACAGCTTTCCCAACAAGCTCCTAAAAATAGCTCCTGACTCCATTGCATACCCAGTCTCTGTACTTATTAATTCATCCATTGAGAATGCTTATACACCTTCCCTCTGGAAAAAAGTTCTTAATTTTTCCACTCCATAAAGGTGGCAATTCCACAGAAATATCTAAATATAGGCCCATCAATATACTGAATGTGTTCACAAACAACTTCATCTACATGAAAAACATCTTCTTACTCCCATTCAGTATGGAGTTTGCACATAGTACTACCACTGCCCTTTAATCTTTCACTGACACTGTCAATAAAGCCAGGGATACAGGTACATTTGTCTCATCATCATTTTTGAATTTATCCAAAGCTTTTGATACTGTCTCACACTCTTAACATATTGGCACAACTGTCCTCTCTGAGCTCTTCTAACTCTACCATACAGTGGCTTACCAGTTATTTATACAATAGATATTGGTCAGTTAAATGTCATTCCAATTTCTCTCCCTATCAGAGAGTTAATAATAGAGTACCACAGGACTCAATACTGGGTCCACTCCTTTTCAACATCTTTATTAACAATCTGCATACTTCCTGTAAAAAAGCAACTCATACAATATGCAGACAATTCTACTCTAATCCGCTCCTCCAGCAACCTTACCCAGCTACAAATAATAACACAAGATGCCTTCAACTCCATTGTGGCCTGGCTTAGCAAAAATCAGCTCTTACTTAATCCCAAAAAACTAAGGTGCTACTAATCTTTCCTAAATAACGCATTCTTGACAAAAATAACTACAATTTCTTTGCTGAACAATGCTGTAATTGAAGTTGTCCCACACTCCATATCACTTGGTGTAACAATGGATAGTAATCTTAAGTTTGATTTGCATATTGCATGGATGGTGCAGTGGTGCAGCGGTTGCATTGTCACCTCACAGCAAAAGGTTCTCCAGTTCGATTCTTGGCTGGAGTGCCTTCTGTGTGGAGTCTGCATGTCCTCCCTGCGTTCATGTGGGTTTTCTCTCGGTACTCTGGTTTCCTCCCATGTTACAAAGACATGGGTCTGGAGCCTTTTTCCCCAGACCTCTGCTGAAAATTGGCTTTGTTCCAAGTCGGATTTTCCCAGTGAACAAATGTTAATAAATAAATATTAATGACACTATAAAAAGACCCATCAAAAACTAGGCATGTTATACATAGGGACAGAAAATTCCTAACAAACTCCACTAAAGTAACACTTGCTACCGCATATCTCTTACCCTCTCTTCTCTGTGGTTCTTCTATTATAGCAAATTGTCAGTCATCCCTCAGATCTAAACTGGATCAGTATTACAATAAAGTAGCTAAATTTGCATCGGACCAACTTCAAAAATCCCATTACTGCTCTTCACTAAAAAAAATAAATTGGCTCAAACTTCCGTGGTAGATTACTTTTACTCATTTGTTACTAACACACAAAACAATCATTAATACCTTTGTTTTTCCAGCCATCACTTTCCTTTTACAGTACTATCTTCCTCAAGAAGACCTTTGTTCTCCTGACAAGCAACTTTTGTCTGCCTACAAACCTCAAAGATCAGGTGGTCTTAGTATATATTCCAGCTGTGTAGCCAAGACCCTGAACAGTATTCCAACTTTCATCAGACTGATACCTCACTGTAATACCTTTAAATCTCTACTTAAAGAGTATCTCAGTAAGTTCTGGCTTTGTTTATGTTCTACACTAATCTACTATTTTTCACTAACTGCTTTCTTTCACAAGTTTGCTCTTGACCCTTTTCTGTTTTAGTGTCCTGCTTTGTAAGACATTCATACTTATGCGAATTAGCTTCCTACAGAATCTAGTCCCCCCCATCTCTTCAAGGGTAGAGCAAAGAAAAAAAAGGGACTTTGGCTTTTACTTGATGCAAGTATACCAATCAGCTTCCTACTGAAATAACCACACCCTCTCAGAAAAAAAAATGGACTGGTAAATGGCAATGGAGGAACTGCATTTCTTGGTCACACCCCAAAACACTTTGTGCCCAGGGCAGCTGCCCCCTTCTCCCCACACTTCCTATGCTACTGTATGTAGGAGCAGCTCTGAACTATGATTAAGGCATCACTATTTGGAATTCATAGACAAACACTGTAGGTCTGCACTTGCTAATTTTCAAGAAGGTCACTGTGCGGAGAGATGCACAACTAATCAGGCATGCATTAGGCATTGTATAGTACTTGTAGGCCAAGCAAATTATTGCATATTTAAACAGAAGTATAGCACTAATGAAGAATCAGTGCGATACTGCACTATGACTGGAATGGTGTTACAGCAGAGCACATGATAAACATCACAATGAAAGTGGGCTAGTGTAACAAAGGCAATACATGCTCATTTGTGAAATGAACATCACCTAGCTGCATCTTATGTTTATCCAGAAGAAGAAGTCAGCATAGCAGACACTAGATTTATCAGTGACATGTCAGCCAACATATTGGTGCAGCAGTTAGCATTGTCACCTCACAGCAAGAGGTTCTCTGGTTTGATTCTTGGCTGGGGTATCTTCTGTGTGGAGTCTGCATGTCCTCCCCACATTCACTTGGGTTTCCTCTGGGTGCTCTGGTTTCCTCCCACATTCCAAAGACAAGTGTCTGGAGTGTTTCTCCCTGGACCTCTGCTGAAAATGGGCTCTGTCTCAGTCAGTCTTTCCCAGTAATCAAATTTAATTTTTATTTTTATTTAACATTTGTTTACTGGGAAAGTCCGAATGGGTAGGTGCCAATTTTCAGATGAGGCCCAGATGAAAAGCTCCAATGTATTACAAAAACATTTTAAGAACATTAATTGGACAATTTTCAGAAATAATACAAAAACATCTACAGTTTAAATAATTATACCATATTTGACATAATCTGAAAACATTGGTTAAGAATAGATACAACTTATATGACAATGATTTAATATTTAGAGAACTTTTAGCCATTTTATAAAGAAATTAAAAGCAAGTTAGTATAATACAAACAGAAATTGCAATATGAAATGAGAGAAAAAACAGGATTATGTCACATTTAGAAAGAGAGTTAGGAGAGAAAAATTGATTAAAATAAGGAAGTGAGTGAAGAAGGGAGAGTAAGGAGGTTTAAGGTATTAATAGGTACTTCATTATACTTAGGGGTCGTGAGGTTCAGCATGAACAGAGCTAGATTTTGGCTAGGAAGTTTTTCAGAATGGTTTTAGGGGAATGGAGGTAGGGTATTGACCTGACAGATACAGGAAATGAGTTCCAGGCCTTTGCAACATGGTACAAGGACAGACCATACTAAGATTTGGGTCTGTGGTTAATCATTGAATGTCTTTCATCGAACGTCCAATTATCAAAATTTAAATATTGAATGTTCACTCATCAAATGTTTGTTTCAGTGAAACTCTGAGATGGGGAAACTAACTAGTTGCCAAACATTTCCCCGTCTCACACACTGAAGTATTTAAAACCCACCCAAAGTTCTACTTGCCCTTTTCCCCACTGTAGTGTGACCTCGGAGTTGGTATATCTAGCTGGGAGGTGTGGGGGCACAGCCCCGACCTGGGTAGGTTTTAAATACTTCGATGTGAGAGACGGGAAAATATTGGGTGAATAGTTAGATTCCCCATCTCACAGTTTCACTGAAACAAATGTTTGATGAATGAACATTCGATATTTAATATTCTATCATCGGACGTTCTATGAAAGAATGTTTGATGATTAACCATAGACCCACAGATTTGATAGGTTTGTAGAGAGAGAAGAGTTTCTGTTCATTAGATCATAATGACCTATTGGGACCGTAGTTTTGTAGAATGGTATTTAGTGCTGGATAAGCATATGAATGCTGGGTAATTTTATAGGTGATAAGAAGCTGTGTATATGTTAGTTGATGGGGTAGTTCTAACCAATTTAGGCTTTTTAGTGCTATACAATGGTGGGTTCTGAAAGGGGAATTTGTTGTGTCATCAAATAGTGAGGGTAGGAGGTAAGTAGAGACAAGTGTACTTTTAGTTGTGTTGGTGAGAAAGTTTTTGGCTCTGTAAAGTATCCCTAGTTTTGGTGAATGTTTTTTTTAATGGAATTTGGGGTCTATATTAGAAACTCGACCACTTAGCTTGTCGAGCGCCGAAATGTCGACAGCTAAATGGTGAAAGCTTAAAATCGGGAATGGCCACTTATGCAAATTTTTTCATCGGGAAAAACTTCACTTAGCCATCGGAAATTAAAATAAATTTCCAAACCCTAACAAAGTGGAGGGCTTCACCCCCCCACACCTGATGTTGGGGGGCTGTGCCCCCCACACCCCCAACTAAATTTACCAACTCCGAGATCACTCTACATTGGGGAAAGGGCAAATTCCTGATAACGGCCAAGCAAATTCTTTCCTGATGAAAAAATTTATGTAAGTTTCCGTTCGCGATTTTAAGCTTTCACCGTTTAGCTGTCGACCTTTCGGTGTTCGACAAGCTAAGTGGTCGAGCTTATAATATAGACTTGGAATTTGTATGCAGGTCAAATTTTGCATTATCATTCATTATCATCCCCAATATTTTGCTATTAGAAGTGACTTCAATGGTTGTATTATTAAGAGCTAATATATTAAATTTTGTTTTTTTCATCAGAGATTGACTGGGGGAATAAAAGAAGTATTTTTTTTTTTTTGGTTGAGCATGTGTTGAGTTACAACATCATGGTTCAGTGGCTCTTAAAGCTTTCTGATTATTTTTTGGAGATGTGCCAGGTTGTCAGATGTGTGTAGCTAGACCACTGTGGGTATATACAGCAAACTGCCAACTCTGTTCATCATATAAGTATGGCATGAGTAGGAAAGTGGAGGACAGCAAGGAGATGGAAATGCACCATAATAACCATAAGATATGAAAGGTGGGGTAGGGAAGGACAGTTTCAATTTACACGGAAAAAGCCCTTTTATAATGTATTTAAAAATAAAGGAAGATGGGGAAGGTAGAGAGGGATGGCGGTGGATGGGAAAGAAAGGCAGGTAGCAGAGGCAGACAGAAAAGCATAAAGCACAGGCAGACAGATAAGGGAGGTAGACATATAAAAGCTTGGTAGAACAGTGGATGGACACATATATATGAAGGGCAGACAAGTGATGTTGGGGAGCATTGGATAACTAGCAAGGTATGGTGGATTATACATAAGGGAGGGAAACAGGAAAATGGTGATAGAGCAGAGCCCTAGCATAGCTGGCAGGCCTAGAGGGCAATAAACCCAGACATCACTTGCATGGGTGGCTGATGTTATATTGCAATTGCCCCTTCTGAGCTCCAGTGGGTATGGCCTAGTGATCAAATGACTCCACAAGCCATGCTAGAAGGTGATTCACATTCCCAAGGCAGGTATCCAGTTGCCACCACACCTCTGTAGCCACCAGCCTCTGCAAATGTCACTGTGGCACCAGGACAGGCACCTTCAGACTGCGTTTAGAAGAGCCTTTTAGTCCCTTTTTTAGAGCAGCCATAGAGGGCACCAGTGACACTCAAGGTCACCTCTAGCAAGAGAACCACCCTCCTCCTATAGAGATGCAGCCCTGGCAGCTATTGATGACTAAGCAGCAGAGGCATCATTCCAAGCAAACTGACATGGAGATGGTGGCACCTCCTCCTCCTTCACAAATAGACCTGCTGAAGGATGACAAATAGGCACATAATCACAACTGTGAGGTAAAGTGGTGCAGAGGTCATGCATATCTGGCTTCTGCAGAGACACCTCCACCTCTGAAAGATCTAAACATGTAAACCTTTCACTCCTTCACCACTGAAGATTAAAGTATCTACTCCTAACTGTACAAGCCAAGCAGGTAAGATGGCAAAAACAGTAGTACAGAAAAATGGTGAAGGCATATGCTTGTCCCTCCCTGTCTCATCACTGAAGTAGGCCTGGGTGGTGCTGCCTCAGATCACTGTACCAATAGTGGCACTGCTGACCAGAGTGGCATCATGTACCAGCTGCATGCTTGTGCCAGGCATCCACTGTCTGCAGTGGGCTGTCATACTAGCCCTGCAGTCACTCCTAAAAAGTCTTGTATAAGAGGAGTAAAAATAGTGCTCTTCCTAAAACACCATGCTGGAGTCCATCATTCCTAAGTGCCTGAAATAGCCATGCACACTCACTCAGGTCTGCTTGAGGAGTAGAATTGCAGCCCTGTGTGCATGGATGCATGTTTCTTGATCATATGTCACATAAAATGGCTGCTGCTTTGTAGCAATACTATATGTTCCTAGCACCGCATCATTGTGCTAAGAATTGATAGAGTGCTGCACAGTGACATTATAGACATGCACATACCATATGTTCAGACATACTGGTTACGTGCTTTGTGGTCACTGTAATGTGCAGTGATTGCATGTTTGGGTACTATAATGCACCGTGAGTGATAAAGTTGTAGTGGCAATAAGTAGCTCCATTAGCATAAACATTATGGGGAGCATGTCAATCTGTCAAAAGCGATTTCTGCGAACGCAAAAAAAAACAAAGCCAGTCTGAAGAAATTGTCTTTGACAAAAGTGGAGATTCCTTTTTTCTCCACTTTTGTATAGCCATGGAGTTGGTGTATGTATATATATATATATATATATATATATATATATATATATATATATATATATATATATATATATATAATTCTGTGTGTGTGTGTGTGTGTGTGTGTGTGTGTGTGTGTGTGTGTGTGTGTATGTGTGTGAGGTTTTCTGTAGGGGGGTCCCCCCCTGCAAATAAATTGTTTCAATGTTCACTGAAGGTGGTTCCATCGAACTGGTTTTTGGTTTATTTGCATTCATTGTAAGTGTCTTCAGTGGATGAACATCATGCTGTTCAGTACTTGTCACCACAATATAAAGCAACTACACCGTTTGGCACAACATCACACATTAATGTAAAACTATGGATTACAGGAATTTCATTAAAGATTCTGTGAACTTGCAGCTCTGCAGGGATATTAACAATATCTTTCTTAGTAAAGTACCTCAGCAAGAAGGAAGAACCCTATGCTGGATGTCAGTCACACTGAGGAAGATGTTGCGATGAACATGTAACTGGGAACCCAGGACACTGGCATAGTGATGTGCCATATGCTTGTGACTTTGGATGGGGCAGTCATGTACAATGGTAACTTTGTGAAGAACTTTCTGCAAGGGGTTTGGGGCTCCATGGCCATATGTTGAGGGACGGCTACAGTAAGTCATTTGGGGGGATGTCCATAGCATTAACTGCAGCTGATAAACCATGCAAAAACAGGGGGCTGTGGCCATAGGTTTGGGCATCCAACAGAATACCATATATACTCATTGATATGTTTTGTTCACATGTGTACATTTTCTAGCATGGACACCTAAGGGAGGCAAAGCCTGGAAATGTTCACTAACCAGGAGAATGAGGTACTGTTTTGGGTTATTCATACATTCTTATAGTTGTAGCCTTCCCTCTTGCCTGTGGGCACACAGCCTGCCACCCATTGTTGTGGGTGATGTTCAGATTATGGGCTGTGATGCTCAACACATTCATGGGTTCATAGAATAGTATTAGGCTAACTGCCCTTGTGGGCAATATTAAGCCTAGCCAATTACCCCAGGTGAGAATCAACCTCTGCACCTTGTGTCTGTAAGGAAAATACCTTAATCATTATGCCAACCTCAAAAGTTTTGCCCCATCTGGGTAAATACTTATGGCCCCATAGTTCTTCTCCTTCCCTGCTTTGGACCTCATCAAGTCCCAGCACTGCTGGACACAACCAAGTGTCCTATCAAGTTAGCCTGGCTCCACCAGTGGGAGATGTGATCCTTGACTTCCCACAACCTTCCAGTGTATGTGGCTGCTGTGTTCACCTCACCTGTCACTGTGTCTCCCCAGTTGTACAAGCAATGATAATAAATGTGTTCTGCCCATCCCCTAACATGTACGGGTACTGTGATATGTGATGCAAAGCGTGGCCAGTACATGCATTGATCTGCATACACTGAGTGTGATAATGCATGCAACATTTTGTTCCTTGTCATCTGTGTCATCATCTGTAACTGACACAGACAACTTTGAGGACAAAAAAAGTCTACCAAAGAGAAATTTTAGGTAAATTTCACCTGCCAGGCTAAGAACAACCATAAGGCATTCTTTAGCTATGTCTGTAACATCAAAACATACACATTTGTATGTAGAGCTCATTGTTAATGGAGTCACCTATACTGAACCAGAAGATAAAGCAAACCTACCAGCCAACAAATTCAGCTCCAGCCATACCTCACAAACTCTTAGTACAAGAAATCTGGACAAAATCTGACATAATGGGAGGACAAAGGCCCCAAAATAGGGACGCATTTTAAATATTCCTCTTATACACTTAGAAAGTTGCTATAACAACAAAATTTATGTTAGAATTCATTGTATGAAGGATATGAAGTCTGAAACTCAAATGCATGTCATTATTTAACCCTTAGATCAACCCAGTGACTTGTCAAAAAAACCCACAATTTTTATGAGGAACAGATCAAAAATATGAGGCAAAAATCTGGGCATTCTGCAAAAATCTGTACAGCTGAGAGGTATGGCTCCAGCTTTACCCCTCTCTTTCCCTCAACCTTCCCTCAGGAAATACCATCAAATAAAACTCACTATACTATCACTAGGGAACAGGTCCTCAATGCTCTCTGTAAGGCCAGGAACACTTCATCAATGGGCCCAGACAATATCCCAGGATGCCTTCTAAATAAAATGAAACATGACTTATCAGGCCCTCTGGAATTTCTATTTAACTGTAGCCTCCAAATAGGTTTTGTGCCTCATGAATGGAGAACAGCAACAATTATCCCTCTGCACAAAGGTGGGTCATCTACAGACCTTGGAAATTACATACCCATAAATGTCACTAGTCTCCTATGCAATGCCATGCAAAGAATTATCATGAAAATGATCAATAATGACATAGGAAACCTCCGGACACTGGACCCAACCCAATTTGGTTTCTCCGTGGGCAGATCATGCCTACTTATCTTGGTGGGCTTCTTTGAGAAAGTCAGCAAAGCAATAGATGAGGGCAAAATGGTTCACACTACCTACCTTGACTGGCCAAGGCATTTGACACAACACTCCACCTAGGCATTGCTGACAAACTCAGGAGGGTAGGTACAGACTCTTATGCCATCCAGTGGATAGCCAGATGGTTCACAGACATGACTCAGAAAGTTAGAACTGGAGAGTTCACTTATACAAAGAGGCCGGTCTCAAGCAGAGTCCCTCAGGCATCAGACAGGGACTGTTCCTTTTTTTATCATTTACTTCTTTGAAGTCATTACCAATGTCTATGGCCTCTGGTTGACTAAATTTACAGATGATTGCAAATTAGTAGCTGTCATTTAATCCCTCACCAACACAAATGTTCTCCACGAAGGTCTGACACAGACAAACAACTGGTGTCAGAGTCATTTACTAAAACTAAATGCCAAGAAATGCATAATAGTATCCTTTTGGAAGTCATCCACCCCTGGTAACTATCATATTGATAACAAACCCCTTAGATTTGACTCAGTAGTCAGGGACTTGGAACACACATAAACAGTAATCTAGCCTTTGACCATCACGTATCTGAAGTAGTGAGGAAATCAATTCTATGTTGTGCAACTTATAAACAAAGGTATGGCATCCAGGTCCAAGGAAGTCATTGTTCCACTGTATTCAGCATTCATCAGATCTATCAATGACTGCAATAATTTTGTATGTACCTAACCAGGCATATCCAACAGTTGGAACATCCACAGAGGAAAGCTCTCTAAAAGAATACAGGGCATAAGTAACATGTCCTATGCAGGCGGCCTCAAGGTCCTATCCCTTTATTCTGTCTCCTGCAAGCTGTTGAGGGGACAACTATGCCTGGCATATAAGGCATTGTCAGACCCCACTCTGATGTACCTCCTTCATATCTGCAATACCAATAGCACTAGAAATACCCATTCTAAAGACTTAAACCTTGCCTGTGATATAAATAGAACAGATATGTATCCCAGAAACAACCCCTTCTCTAGAACAGACTCTACATCCATGTAAAGCAGAGTTCCTCCCTAACCCAATTCAAGTGTAATTTGGACAATTGAATGGTGATCAGGAAATTCAACCCTGGTTTGGCACCTATGTCTCTTATGGACACAGGCAGCCTGTAAATGGTTCATTTCCCAGGTCCCTGCTTGTAAACGTTTTATATCTCAAGCCCTGCTTACACTTATCAAGGATACCAGAGCTTGTCAGAGATTTGAGATGCATGACTAAGCTTAAAAAGGCCCTTGTGTTCACTAGCCTAATAAACACATATGAACCTATGAACATATCAGATGCCACAATACAACAATGTATCATGCCTTTACCTCCACATCAGCTGTAGAAATGCTGCTGTATTTTCTTCCCCTGACTCTCCACTTTATCCTTTTACTGCTGCTATGACTAGTTTGGAAGACCCTGCCAAGATGTTCACTTGTTACTCTATTTGCACAATGCTATGTTGTGCAGCATGGCACACACACTTGCTGCTAATGTCTGGACTGTATTGCAATGCCACTTCTTACATGTCAAGGGAATGGAAGTATCCACTGAGTATGTTGAACAACCAGTCCACTATATAATGCAGTTTTTCATATACCTTGTTATATGTCATTTCTTGAATGGTCTGGTGGTTGTTTATGGTCATCATCAGCCAGGGCTGTGGGCCATATCTTGCATTACTTGCAACACACAACAGACAATATAAGTGACCTGTTCACAGCTTTCATGGTGCCTGTGTATACAGACCTGCGTATCTTGTATATGTATGTACCTGCCAAACAGGTGACATGGTGAGAAATCCTCATACAAGAACTTTTGGTACATTTTGAATATGTGCCTAATGTATGAATCATGGGAACTCCTTCAATATTACAGTTCATCCGGCAGGTTAAGGAACAGAAGTCCTACTTGCTGATGTATTGTAGACCCTTTGAACCATATTGTGCCTTGACGGGAATGGTTGGGCAATCTATGACTCCCAACCACAGGGAAATGGGCACTGTCATAAAATGCTTACCTGGTGCTGATGCCCTCCTCTATAATCCTAAGGAATCACATATGCTCCTCTATGAGCATAATGCCTAAGAAATGGTTGAGGAGTCATGAGGCTGACATCTGTGATATCCATAACATATCCCCAGAAGGTCACTGAAAAGTATCTGAAGCTAAGATGGTTAAAGCTACACATACCTTAATTAAGTATCCACTGTGAAAGGCATACCATGCATCTCTCTCATTTCTATTTATGGGTGACGCAGTTCACTAAGGTCTGTCAGAGTCTTCATCACCACATGGAAATAGTCCACAATTTGCTGGTCTTTTGATGGTCTGTCAGCTGCTGCCAGTACCTCTTCTGTTGGTGTGGATGGCTACAATATGTAACACTAGAAGCACTGTTTCCAGTATCAGCTGATAATGCATGCTGCTGAGCTACTGCTGCTGTTAACTGAAGTATTGCTCCTTTCATGTACACAGTGAGTCTCCATGTAAAAAATGTGTATGTTCAACAGCATAGCATGACCATTTTATGCACTTTAGGAATTGATCTACTGTCCTTTGCATACACTGTGTGGATCATGTGCAAATAATTCTTCATTTCCATGGCATTATGCACTCATTAACCTGCCAAGCATACCACCCTGTTTTACCCGTTGCATAACCTTGCTTTTAACTTTCTGTGCACTGTCACCAGTCATGCTGCTTTGTGTTGCACAATGCAAGGTTATGAATCCCAGGCACTGTCTTTTGCACTACACAGTTTACAATTTCTATAAATCCAAGCCAGTATCTAACACAATTTCGATCTAGATGCTGTCTTGATGAGCTGTGATAAGTAAAAAATGAGATATTGATCAGATATTAAAGTTGCTGACTGACAAACCATAATTCTATGTGTCATTCTCAAAGAGAGTTGGTATCTGTGGATGGTGTATTTGGAGTTTACTGAGTATGTGTGTAAGCACTAAAAATGATCTCAAATGTAACTGAAAAAAAATTGGGAGTATTTAAGTATCAGTAAAAATTAAATGTGCATGCTAACCCCGGCTCTACTGCTTTGACAATAAATTGTTGAAATAACCCTCTTCATCTCTTTCCTCCAGTCAACCTCGTTAAATTAACTTTCAGTTTCAGTATGGATTTGGCAGTCTTTACTCTAAGGCATGACAGTCTTTGAACTGGTTTTGCTATCGAACCTTTTAAAATAAACACTTTTTATATTGTTAATCATCAGCTTGGCATCAACCCCTATATCACTAGATGGGTTGCAAACTGGTTCACAGAACCCACAGTGTGAAAGTAGCTGACTCCAAGTCAGACTGCCGATTAGTCACGAATGGAGTTCTACAGGGATCGGTCCTGGGTCCTCTCCTGTTTGGTATCTACTTCTCTGAAATCCAGGCCAACACGAAGGGACTCTGGCTGACAAAGTTTGCAGATGATTGCAAGTTGGGAGCTATTATTAACTCCCCAAGTGATGTTGACATCCTACAGAATGGCCTCACTGTGACCAACAACTGGTGGCAGAACCATGACCTTAAGCTCAATCCCAAAAAATGTGTCATCATCCCCTTTGAGAAAAACCCAGTTCCCATGACTTACCACATTGATGGTAGTTCATTGAACACAGAAGACGTTATAAGAGATCTGGGAACACAGGCTGACAGCAATCTCTCTTTTGATCACCACATTGCCACTGTGGTCGGAAAGTCCTTCTATAGTTTAGTCCTTCTAAACTAAGGTTTTGCATCCAGGAAGAAAGAGATCATTGTCTCCCTCTACTCTTCTCTCATTAGGCCAATCATCGAGTACAATGCCCCATTTGGCATGCACCTCACTAGACACCTGCAACAACTGGAGAGGCTGCAAAAGTACCTCACAAAGAGGATCCTAGGCGTTAAACACTTGTGCTATATGGACAGACTCAAAAACTCCAACTATTCTCGGTCTCATATCACCTACTTAGAGATGATCTCTGCTTGACTTACCAAGCCATGTCTGACCCAGCTCTGTTAGAAATGCTACATTTAAAGAAATCCCAATCCCTCCACACCACACGATCCAGAGACCTCAACCTCATTACCACAATTAACAGAACATGCTGGAGGGACAGGTTCATAACACAGAGACTGCCCATGCTATGGAACAGACTTCCCATACATGTCAAGCGTAGCACCTCACTGACCCTCTTCAACATAAATCTTGATAAGTGGATGGGAAACAAAAAATTCACCCTGGGGATAACACAAGTGGCTCTACTCGACAGAGGCACTGGGAACTAAGGTTGGGTGGCACTATGCCAGGGTAATCCTATGGCTAGGCTTGTAAAGGCCTCAGGGTCATTAGCCTAGTACACACCTATGAACCTTGGAGGGATATTCCTTTCCCTAAAAAGTCATCCTTACATTATTAAACATAGCAGATTTAGACATGTATGAGTCTAAGGTATACAGCAGTTTGTTACACACTGCTCAAATCTTAGAATGATTCTAATTTGGTCTAATTCCTTGTCTAGCTAACCATGCCACAGTGCTGGTTAGGGTTCTGCTGGCATACTCTAAGTGATCACTTTGAATAATAGGCCCAATTCTGTAAGGTAAGTGTTTTATGCCTGTGCTTTTGCACCTGGAAGGATTGCTATCTGACTCCTACATTTAATAATTTACCGATGCAAGAATCAACTTAAACAGGAGTCATCAATTGAAAATAACTTGGTGTTTATTTAGGCTGTAGCAATGTAATTTTGAAGAAGATGAATATAATTTCCTGAGTGAATATTATTTGAATTAAGAGGGCTAAGATATCACTCCTTGTGAAAAAAAAAAACACAGGAAATGTTGCTGCTTATTTTATTAGGAAGAGTATGCAAGAATATGAGAATAATTTAGCCATTTCCAATACAGGATTATAGGTGGGTCTCTGAATGTAACCAACTTGTATTGCATGGAGTGAAGTGATTATGCTCCAAAAACAGTTAAATCATTTCATTTAGCACTATTTTAGCATAAGACCTGACCTTAGCAATGCTTAGAAATGTTAAGTACCCCTACACGCTGTTAAGATTGTGTCTGGCATTAAAACCTGAGAGCGTTGGACAGTGGATAGAAACAACAGCAGGATCTGAAATTATTTCATTTAAGCTATTTTTTTCTTTGTAATTTCTGTTACATTACAGCCAGTAGTCAACCACTTCTCCACTGTTTTACTTGCTTCTTTGTAATACAGATGACACATGACTTTTTTTCTTTATCATACTTAAGTAGTAGTACACGGAGCAGATACATTTCCATGCACTACAAAGAAGTATGATCAGATCTCCAATCATAATATAGTATTATGTGTTCTCATAGGTTCATAGATTCATAGGAGATTACTCAGTGCCCTTACAAGCCTGGCCAGTGTTACTCAGATTTTACCCAATTTTCTATCCCTAGGGGAAAGATAAGGGTTAGTAAGAGGGGTTTTGACTCTTTTTACAGACTGCCTCTGTCCATAAGGGACATGGCTGCCACCCTAGGAGTGAATTTGCAGTTTTCTATCCATCGGTCCAGACTGCACTTGAAGATGGTCAGGGAAGCACTTCGCATCATGTGAATAGGAAGTCTATTCCAGAGGAGGGGCAATCACTGCGACAAATATCTTTCCCTCCAGCATGATATATTCATGTCAGAGATCAGGTTTAGATCTTTGGAGCGGGTAACCTTTGTGCAGTTAGTTTTACAAACATGCAACATTTCCATCAGTGCTCGGTCAGAGACTGCCTTATAAGTCAAAGATCACCCCTCTGTAATTAGCAGGAAACTGAATACAGTGATAGGGCTTTTAACTGGTCTACATATGACATGTTGATTATACCCTGTATTTATTTTGGTGAGACACCTCTAAGGATGCTCCAAATTTTGCAAGTGCCTGGCGAGGTACATATCAAAGGGTGCATTGTACTCGATTATTGGTCTGATGTGGGCTAAGTGCAGTGGTAATATGACATCCTTAGAGCTGGATGCCATGCCCTTACTTATAAGCTGAGCCACATAGAAGGATTTCCTCACCACCCTGAACACATAGTGGTCAAAGCTCTG
Source organism: Protopterus annectens (assembly GCF_019279795.1). Classification (NCBI taxonomy): domain Eukaryota; kingdom Metazoa; phylum Chordata; order Ceratodontiformes; family Protopteridae; genus Protopterus; species Protopterus annectens. The sequence goes on from NC_056733.1 coordinate 1,332,795,825, forward strand.
ATTACTATCTATCAAAGTACCCAGATCTCTCACCACTGAGTCCACTCTTGGGGGGGGGGGTTGATATCAGTGTTGTAATTTGTAGGGTATTAGATTTCTCAGAGGGTATTATTATGTACTTCTTCACATTTAGTTTGAGGCCATGGCTCTGACAGCAATCACTAGTCTGCATCACTCCTTTCTGTCAGTCTGTTTCAACATTATTTGGGGAGTCAGTGATTGCTCCTAACTTGCAATCATCAGCAAACTTGGTCAGCCAAAGGCCATCTACATTTGCCTTGACATATGAGAAGTACATTCCAAACAGGAGGGGGCCTAGAAATGAACCCTGTGGCACTCCACTAGGGACTGACCTCTTGATGGATGTGGATTCCTCCACACTGACAACATGTGTCCTATCTGTGAGCCTTACAGGTTTATGCCCAATTTTGTGAGTTTTTCTATAGTACCTGAGTGGGGTATTGTGTCAAATGCCTTGGCCAGGTCAAGGTAGGTGGTATGCACTATCTTACCCTCATCCATGGCCTTGGTGACATTCTCAAAGAAGTCCACCAGATCCAGCAAGCAGACAAGGCCTGCCCTTGATGAAGCTAAAGTGGGTTGGGTCTAGAGTCTGGAGATTTCCTATGTCATTGTTAATCAGGTCCATGATTACCCTTTCCATAGCCTTACATATGAGTCTAGTCAAACTGGGTCAGTTGATGGTCCCCCTTTGTGCAGAGGGATGACTGGTGCTGTTCTCCACTCTAATGGAACAAAGCCTGTCTGGTTAAATAGAGATCCAAGTGGGTCTGCTAGGTCATGTTTCAAGTTATTTAATAGGCCCCTGGGATTCCATAAGGGCCCATTTATGCCATTTTCTAGCTTTAGAGAGTGCAGTGATGACCTATTCTTTTGTGATAGCAGGCAAAGAAATGATAGGGAACATTTTATGGGGTGTGACCGGAAGTGATGAGGGGGTGAAATTTGAGCTGAATTTGTCAGCCAACAGGTTTCCTATTTCCTCTCTCTGAGAATAGGTAGTGCCATCTACAGTCAACTTAGCAAATTGTTGAGCATTTTCCTTAAAATTGTGGACACAACTAAAAATGCTTTGTGGTTATCCTTTACTTGGGAGGCTATTTTAGTCTCATATTTAACTTTTCAATACTTGACTAGTTCCCTCATTTGCTGTTGAGACTAACTGCAGTGGTAGCGTTGTTGCCTCACAGCAAGAGGTTCTCCCATTGGATTCTCGGCTGGAGTGCGGGGAGTGCCTTCTGTGTGGAGTCTGCATGCCCTCCCCACGGTTGGTTGGGTGGGTGTTCGAAAGACATGCGTAAATGGGTGTGCCTTCGTTGAAGGTTGAACGTTGAGCTGGCACCTCGACGTTCGTGAAAATCTACTGCCAATCATTAGCGGACCAGAGTTCCACTGTGGCTAACCGGGAAAAGCCGAAAGACAACAATAACAACTAATGAGGGATTTTGTTCTCTGTTGTGCTCCCTCCCACTTAGTTCTAGAAAGGAATTTCTTCCTTCTGTTGTAAAGTCTATTTATACCAAGGGTCCACCAGGGTGGCTTATTTTACCAGCTAGACCTGGGTTTAATTCAGTCAGGTACTGCCTTTCTATGCAGTTGTTTAAGTGGTTGTAGAGAGCATTCGTGTATGCTTCTGTATAGGCCTCTGTGTTTTTGTGGTTAGGGGGAGCTTTAAAATTATCTGTGCTGGAGACAAAGATGGCCGCCTTTCTGTAGACACTGTACATCTACAGCTCTCCAGTTACTACCCTGAGGATATACTACAAGTCTTTTGCACTACCGGATATATAATTAATTTCACAGGATTAAAGCTGATTGTCTGCCTGACTCTGAATAGAGCTATAAACAAAGGATCTATCTGATTTCTGTTTCAAGATGTCAAAACTGGACAAAAATATGGACACAACAACAACTAAAACTAAATTATCAATGCTGATGTCACCAGAGAAAGAACTACATTTAAAAAAAAGAAAACTGTAAAAACCACACAAGATCTTTTTAAAACAGGAGGAACAAACCAACCGGATCAGCTAGCTAACATGGAGGACATTAAAAAGCACTGTTACCCCATACAAGATCTTTAAAATGCACTCTTCAGATATACTTGCTTTAATGCCATGCAGTCTCAATTTCAACAGAATAGATAAAATAAGGGAGGCTAGAATATCTGATAATGAGGACAGAAACATTTCTTCTAAAAAAAAACAGATATTCATGACTGGACAAGACCAAGATCCTGGATTTAGAGGCAAGATCCAGAAGAAACAACATAATTATTAAAAATATTCAATATAATGATCTAATGCCTACCATTACACAGATACTACAAGCATCAAATATTCCTAGACCGTTTATGCCAAAAAATTGATTTACCAGGATGTAAATATAATATAATAACTATGAAAAAAAGAAGGTTTGTAATGTGGCAAAATAACAGAGTTTCTATGGGTCAAGATCTCTGCAAATTTCTTATTGATAAAAATATAAATTCCAGATGAAGTATCCAAGTACATTAATCTTTACATTTGATGGAGCCAAATATTCTGTTTCTACAAAAAAGGAAGCAAAACTCACCTTTTGAAGACTTTAAATAACTGGAACATTCAGAGGCTTCAAAATCCTTTGTTTGCTTTTTTCTCACCAGGCCCCTGTTTAATCATTAACCAGTATTTTCTTACAGGTAGATTTCATGAACTCCTGCAGCCTTGATGAACTGTGTGTGTCTGTGAGTCAACAGGAAGTCCTAGAAATGCTCCAGAGGGTCAGCTTTTTGTGTGGCACTGTCACATAATGGGTCCCTTCAGAACTCAAAAATCAAGATTTTTTATGGAGGAAGTAGCCAGCCTGAAGTTTGACTTTTATTTTGTATAAAGAAATGTCAGCTTATTCAGGTAACATATGGTTAAATAGAGTAATTTAACTACAATGTTAGAAACAATATAAAGTTACTACAGTTATTCTATTTTGGATCTAGATAGTGTGCCTGAAGATAGAAATGCAGTTATAATTATATACTATTGATATTTTTGCTTTTCTGCCTTTGAAATGACTGTTATATTGTTTATGTTACTACAAAAAAAACCTTTCTCCTTATTAATGCTATGATAATCTATATGTGTTAACATGTATAATTCACTCTCCTATTCCTAAGGGAATGGAAGGATATATATTTTATGTGGTTCTAGAGATTCTGTGCATTATGTTAGCTATATATTTCTTACAGTATTAATACATTAATGGTGAAAAAAATGCTACTGATGTTGTTTTATCAATGCTGCTGTTAACATGTTATACTTACCTAGGCAAAGTTAGATAAGACAGTTAGTTATTCTAGGATAATATAACCAATTTTAATTAATAATGTATGTAAATCATTACAGGGTAGAATAAGAAATTGGTATGTAAGACATAACAGTGTGTTAACTAACTAATATGTTCAAGAGCTGTAGATAGGTACTAGTGTATTATGGGGAATGTGTAGGTGTTTTTGTAGGGTTAGTTGTAGTTATCATAGGTTTTGTATATCTTGTTAGGGTGTTATTATATAATAGTCATTTAGGATTGATGTATACCAATAGAAGTCTAAACAGTGTTAAAAACCTATGTTTGTCCTGGTCCAGGAGAATAGTGGATAGGCACTGGTTAGGGATGGGGCATTTAGTTTGCTTCCAGATATTTCAAAATCTGATATTATACCGAATCTAGTATCGTTTTCAAATTCAACATATACACTAACATTTTAAAAGTATTTTTATGTGGATAATAGACTCATGGAATGTTAAAGGTTTCAGAATCTGAAAAAACTATTTTTTCATTTACTTCTTCAGTCAATGATCAATGGACTGCCATTAAAAATAAAAAATGGATCAGGGACAACTAATAGTGCAGGTGTAGCAATAATCATCAAAACTCAGTTCCAAGAGAGAATTATAGATTTTAAAATGGATAAAGAAGGAAGAGGGTGTTATGTAATTTTTATAACAAAATTTTACGATAAACCGGTGATTCTTCTTAATATATATGGTACCAATCAGCAAACCTTCATAACATCACTTTACTTTATTTTAAACCAATATAACAATTATTATATAATAATAGGAGGTGACTGGAATACATACCAAGACCCTAGACTAGATAAAACAAGTCCCCATAGATCTTATAATAATCAGGCAGTGATAGCACTGCAGGAACTTAAAGCAGATTTTAAACTTTATGATCCATTTAAATATAATAAGGACCAAATGAATCCAAATAACTTCACATTTTATTCGAGCCGTCATAAAAATGGGTCAGGGACGATTTCTTTTTAATATCAGATACACTAATGTGTTTTGATCCCTATATATACATACAAGCTCGTATTTTATTATATCCTCCAGGATCACATTAACCTTTAAGAAAGATACTTGTCATAAATTGCATGCTAGGGGTTATAATTGGACATTAAATCCATATCTATTGCATAAAGAGGATGTATTAAAAGAAGCTCAGGAGTTTTTAATCAATTATTAAATAATCTCTTAGAAAACCGACATCCATCAGACATAGAATGGGCAACTATCAAAGCGCAAATTAGAATGTTTATCCATCAAAAGCTACTTTCTACAAGAAATTACAAGTGAAAGATATGCATGACTTGGAATCAAAAATTAAATTATTAGATCAGGAATTAATTAGAAATTATAGTAAACAAAATTATTAAATTGTCAGAAGAAACTTTTTATTACAAAACAGTAAATTATCATTCCATGAACAGAAAATACTGGTAAAATACGCTAATCACATACAGACACCGTCAAAAGCACTATATTAATCAATCAAGTCACCTTCCCAAATCCCTGAAATATACTTCAACAATAAAACATAGATATCATAAAGGTTTTGAACTAATATTTTCAGAACTATATGGTGAACAACAGGATGTAAATCCAAATAAGAATAATAATGATTTTCTTCAGAAAATTATATTTCCAAAGATTAATGATGAGCTTCATATGAACCTGATTAAACCTATTTCTTCAGAGGAAATAACTGATGTTATCAAGAAATTGAAGATGGTTTGACTACAGAATTTTATAAACTACAGAATTTTACTTTAGTGATATTCTGGGGAAAATACTGTCAGTGGTCTTTAACTATATTATTAACAATAAAATTACTGACCCACACTTTAATGCATCGAAACTATTCTCATACCAAAAGAAAATACTGATCGACAAAACCCGGATAATTATAGACCCATCTCACTTTTAAACATAGATATGAAAATTATGACATCAATTTTGGCTAACAGGTTGAAAATGGTAATTAACCCTATAATATCTGATGAACAAGCGGTTTTATAAATAGCAGACAAACTATAGATAATACATTAACACTGCATACAATGATTTCTCATAAACCATAATCTTTTACGCACTTATAATTGATGCACAAAAGCATTTGACAGAGTGAACTTAGAATATTTATTTGACATTTTAACATGTTTTAACATACCGCAAGAATTCACTTCAACTTTAAAAATTATATACCAATCCTTATACAAATCTAGTCATAAACAGGAATCTTTCAAAAAAATTCAAATTAAAAATGGGTACATCAAAGGATGTCCTTTATCTCCTGGTTATTCAATTTGTATTTGGAACCTATTTTTTTGCACATTAAACAAAATATCTATCATAATGCTCCAAGGATCTATGGTACAAAGATGATGATTTGAGTATTTATTGCACAACATTCCAATTATAAATTAAATTTAAAAAAACTAAGATATTCCCATTAAAGAACACTACACCTTTTTCACTATTACATTAGTAGGGCAGGTAAAAAAAGAAGAAAAAAAATAAAATTAGGGGGTGGTTTTCCAACAGACAACAGTTTTTTTTATCTCAATAATGTTAAGGTTATTTTGGGAGCAGATGTATCTGACTGAAAAGATGGGATAATCTGAAATTACCAATAATAAATGAATATACTTTTTCTATGGGAACCTAGAAAGTTTAGGATATCGTATGATAAATTGATGGCAAAAAAAAGGAGGGGGGTTGGATCTACCTAATTTGAAACATATTATTTAATAATAAACACCAATAGACTTTTAAGAATAATTAACTTTGATAATGGGTTCCCAAATGGCTGGTTCTTAATCATAAACATGTCAAGGAATTGGATATTAACTGCAGGCATTTTACTTTTTTAAAAAAAAATACTCTTAAGTGTGTACTTGTGGTGGAACATATCAAAACATATATAGTTTCAGTACAAAATCTTTTTAACTCATTAAATAAAATCCAAATCTGAAAATTATTATAATTAATTTAACCCTACTTGATTTATATCCTTTTTAGTATCGATTCACAATATTTTAGAAAGAGTTGAATCTCCCCCCCAAATTATCTAATTATAATAAGACAATTAAAAGACCTATCAATAAGTTACCTTAGTAAAGAATGATGAATAAAGAAAGAGAAAGATTTAAACATGTGTCTGAACTTATGGCAAACGAATGTAAATATATAACTGCAGCATATGGTTTGATTAAAAAAATAAATATAATAATCAAATATTAATTTCCAAATACTGGAGAGAAATTGTTGACAATTGAAGAAAGTAAAATACTAAAAGCAATTCACTTAACCATAAAATCTGTGTAATTGATGATATTTAATATACACAAATTTAACTCAGAACTCGCAAAATGCCATGTTTGTATAGATCAAACAGCCAACCTCCTACATATGTTTTGGAGTTGTAAAAATATTTTTCAACTGAAACTTCAACTACAAAAATGGGATATCAACAGGAATTTACGATTTTACATATTTCCACACCCAACTTTAGTCAATATTTTTTGTTGATGAAGTTATATATAGCTTCCAATTGGTTGAACCCTTTACAGACATCATGGCAAAATTTCAAGCTAGTAGCCACCAAACATATTCTAGCACATAAATTTCTAATTAGTGATCATAAGAAAAATGTAAACATACAAAAAATATGGGAACAAATCTTTAACATTGTATTAGCTTAAAGTTCCATTCCACTATTCTCTGGGAAAAACTGAATAACTGTTGAATTTTATTGAGATAAGTCTTATATGGTTACTAGTTCTTTTTTCTTCATTATTTTTTTTTTTTAGAAGTGTATAGGTATGTATAATGATTCTATGTAAATGTAGTTGGTAGTACTGTATTAGTTGTTTGGAAAAAATAAAATAAAGAATTATTATTGAAAAAAAAATAAGATTATCTGTGCTATCACTTAATATAAAGTAATTTGCCATGGAAAAATTCTTTAGGGTTTTAGAGTTTGATGGGGGTACTACCATTACATTTATTTCAGAGAAAACCGATTTATGATTCGATCTTACCAATGAGGACATTATGCTGGGGGGGTGCAACACTCCTCCATGTTTGTGAGTACTATGTCAAGTATATTTCAGCCCTTAGTAAGAGTGCATTCCAGCTGTTCTAGAGCATTTGCATTGACAATTTTCAGGAATTTCTCAGCCTGCATGTTAGTGGTCATATATGTTTCCCAGTTTATGGAGGGGTAGTTAAAATTGCCCATGAGTAGTGTCTTAGGCTGAATGGTAAGTGATTCTAATAACATCTGGTAAGCTGAGAGGTTTTCATGGTTCATGGTTGGGGACGTGTAGCTAGCGGTGATATTTTGGGGATTTTTGCTTATGGTTAGCTGGACACAGAGTATCTCAAACGAGTCATCCTGCTTGACCAATCTAGAAGTGTGACTGCTTTTTATGTAAATTAAAACACCTCCTTCTTTCATTTTTTTTCCTTTTCAGAGTGTGGTCTGAAAGTATGATGGCATAGTGGTAATGATTTATGTGGTGGAACTGAAGGAAGTGATTGTATTGGTTTCAATTGTACTACTATATGAATGTACTACCATAAGAACTAACAAAATAATAAATAAGTTCATAATACCCAGGCAGAAGAACATTAGTGAGTAAAAAAGTAGCACCTTGGTAAAAAGCCTTCTTGGTGTGGCCAAAAAAATGAATGAAACAAGAAGCTTATATATGTATAAAATAATTAAATTAGTTTATTTATTTTATTTATTTATTTGTCTTTGTTTGCCAAGAAAGTCCAACTGGGTAATATCCATTTTCAGCAGAAGCCCAGGGAGAAAAGCACCATTTGCTCACATAGCAGTATACTTTAAGTTCCAGTTAAACACAGTAGTAGCTACATTTCTATTTACAGTTATACACAAACACTAGTTACATTTATAGATGCTAAGATTTTACAGAGGTGGGAGTTACTAAATACAAAAGCCCATGTGCAACTTAATGGATTGTACAGGCAGCAGTTATGTATAAAAATTGTTTTATGATTTCATTGAAAGACTGAGTGTATTTTGTTTAAGGAGAGTATTTGGAGAGTATTGTATGGTAGACACAAAGTCCTAGCCTTGATGAGCATGTGCAGAACCAGGATTGGTTAAGATGTTGCTTAAGCAGTGAATTCAACCTGTTGAGTTTGTCTGAGAGTTTTATTTGTGTGGGGATACTATTCCAGAATCTAGCAATGTATTTGACTTATTTGTAAGTAATAAGAATTAAATCAATAAAACACTATATCTTACTAACCTTATTTTCTTTTCTGTGAGCTAATACTTCTGTAGATATAGTTTTTTAGAGACAGTACATTATCCAGAGCTTTACTCTGTACTGATTGCTTCAGATTATGCAACTGTACATTTCTCTCATGTATTTACTCTATATTTTGTACATTATTATTTGCATTCAGTTTTGCATTTTAAAATGTTTATTTCTTCTGCCGTATTCAATTTTGTATTTCAAATGGTTAATTTCTTGTAATGTGCAACTTTTCTCCTCAGGCCTCCACTGAAAATGGGTTCTCTGTGGCCTAGTGGACTTTCCTGATAAAAAAAATGCAAATAAATAAATAACAAATAAATACCACTAATTCAATTAATTATACTCTTCCAATTTAGTTCAGTATTAAGACCATGTGGTTGTGCTTCTTTGAGTAATAACAGATCATTAACACTACTAACTCCTCCAATTGAGACTTTAGCTCATTATTAAATGTTTTTTAATTGCATTATATAATCACTGTGATGCAGAACAGAATATTCTGCTGGAGAGAAATCCAGTCTTCCTTTTTTTAAATATGTATCATATGCTCTTGAAGGCTGCTTTTAAATGTTCTCACTTTTGACCAATATAAGTTAGATCGGGGGCAAATTCCATAAGATTTGTGGTATCCAGTGCATTTCACCGATAATTAACAGAAAAGTTGCAGATAAGCCTGTAATATGTAAATATTCCTCAGTGAACTTGGAATATCTTAGCATTTAACAGAGTTCCTCAGTAGAAACTGCACACTGTATGTCAGACACCGCCACCCTGTTAGTCCTGAACATTAAGAAAGTTACAGAAATACTAACTAAATCTAAGCTACCTAACATTTGTAAATATCTACAACAATCCCTCCAGTATGGGTAGAGGCAACTACCTGATATCTCTTTAAGTCATTTGTTAGTAAGATATACTTGCTGTACTTATAGATCCCAATGGAATCCATAAAATTTCAAATTTTGAATAAAAAATTAACAAAGGCAAATGGCAATCATGGCCACATTGCCACAGCTAACAGTAGCTAACAATGGGTCCGGGGAATTTGTGGGGAACACAGGTAATGCACACACTTAAGGAAATAGGGAAATAGAAAAGTAGATGTGGGGTATGAGTGAAAAAAAAGGACAGACGGAAGGTATGCTGGAACAGGAAAATCTGAAGGACAGTCACAGGACCATGGGTAATGTGTTTTTGTTGGGAATAGGCCCCATTTTTTTTAAGAATAGAAGGAAAGGTAAAGACAGGGAAAGAGGAGAAGGCCAGCACAACAGGTATACCCATATAACAAATATCACAACACATGACAGACAAAGGTCAGAATAAACAGTAAAGAGATGCAAATTACACAGACGGCACTCTGCACAGCATGAGCAATAGAAAGTTGACAAACAAGGCGTGGATGCATACCATGGTGAAATGCAGAAATACATATGTACCTACGCACTATTACATTATGACATGTTACAAACTGTGTGGCAGTCATACCTGGATGTGCATGACCAATGGCAGTTGTGTGCTGTAAGGAAATAATTAGGGATCACAGTACATATTGGGTAACTAATCAAATATTCAAGTAGTCTGCCAGCAGTGCAAGTATAAGCCAAGCAACATCACAGATGAGCAAATGCGGCCCTGGAATGCTAGAAAATACCAGCAGAGGATAGAACAAACCCACTGACCACGCATGTGAAAGGCCAACAACTAAGCACAATGCCAAAAGGCAGTATTGTAGCAAAGCAGCAAACTGGATGTTACCTACACAAATAAGTGTACACAGCCCAAACAGAGGTGTAATGGACTGCATATTTCACACACATATGCCATGTCAAAGGCATCACACAGGTGTAGGTATATATGTATGACCTTCATTGGCCTAACAGGAAAGTATCTGAAAACAATATCAGTACACATACATAGACTAATAGCATATAATAATAATAATAATAATAATAATAATAATAATAATAATAATAATAATATTTGGTCACAAATCTATGATTAATGCCATATAACAAATATCAGGTTATGCACACGAATTTCAACAACGTACACAGGTAAATATGCACCACACAAGTATAACAAGAACAAGGGTGTACTGCAAGCAGTAGCTAGCAACTTGTGTGCAGATGTCCTGCATCTGTATAATGGCCATAAAGTTGACACAAGTTGATCTTGTAAAAAAAAAAAAAACTACATGTAAATGGATGAGAATTAAAACAAAGGTGAACATATAACATGCATATGTGCAAGATATATGACATACCTACATAGGTGGAAGGGAGGTGGACAACATGGGCCCACATCAAAGAAGACATGACATCAAATTTCTGTAGGCAAATGATAAAGCAGGACAATGTGAGGTGACACACTGAGCACAGATGTTTACCCAGAACAGAATGAGTGCATAATAACTTGGAAGTGTGTCAGGGTTGAGAAACAAGTGCACGATTTTCATGTGAACAGTAACATATTTATAGTATTTGCCTTATGATATACTGAGTAACAAGGTTAATATAATAACAAAGTGCTTTCAAGGGCAGTTTTATACAAGTGTACTGTTGTTATAACATTAATCAGATTAACAGAAGTATATACAGAATAGCTAAACAAGCTACTTGTGGTTATACTGTAATAATCTCCTTTTTTCAGTCAAACTACCTTTTTTCTAATTACAGTAACTATTCATGCACAAGAGAATTGCAACTCTGGCCATATCTTTTTTTATTATCTGACGGTACAGTTAACTTGCAGCATGTAATTATATTACTGTCAGTGTATTTGCTATTAAGAGTAATTTACGCAGTGAAATGCATATAATCTGTATTTCTTTTAACAGCAAATTCCCATTCCATTTATGAGTTTCTACATTAGCTACTCTTAGTGAACACCCTAAATACTGGACATCAAATGACAATGGATTTGGAAGATTACAACTTTCTCATTATGCCAAAGAGATGTAGTGGACTTTTCAAGAAAGTGCAGAAACATGTAGTTTGTCAGTAACTGCAGAGAACTTTACTGCATTTCCTTCCCTTGCAGTTTTCTGTTAAACTGGACAAGGTACATTATCATCAGAAACACTTTTGTGTCAGTTATTAATGTATTTTTGATATTATGTTTATGGTTGATTTCACACGATTTAAACATTGCTGTCAAGAGGGAGTGAACCAACTAAGTGAGTACATATTTAAAAGTTGTGGTTTTTGACAAAAAGGGAATTCTTAGAATGTCCTGCGTAAAAATAAATATGTACTATAGCAGTTCTTCTTGTTATTTGGGGAACTGTTTTTATTTAAAAAAAACAGTTAAAGTCAAAGGAAAAGTACATAAAATGAAGAAAAAGCATAGTTATCTGATGTTACCATAGGTTATACTAAAAGAAGTTTCAATTTCTCCCCACTATTGAAACTCAGTAAGTTTCAGTGTACTTTTGATGGTGACAACAGTTAACGTTGGTATTGCATAGGTTAACTACGCCGCAAAATAATACTGTTTCTGAATTTGCCTACTATGTATTTCTTTATTTAGCCTGGTTATTGGCTATTTCACGTCTCTTTTCAGCCAATAATCTGGGCCGATATGGTAAAAGAATTATAGTTAACAGGTACAGCTGTATAGGATACTGCAAATCTGCAATCAAAACTGAATGAAATAGGGTGCACACAAAAAAATACAATATCCTTACTATGTCTTAACCTACAGAATTAAGTATGTTGCTATTATATTATGGGAGGTTGGCATAATGGCTAAGGTGTTTGCCTTACAGACACAAGGTGAAGGGTTGATTCTCACATCACAAAATGCTATAATGTTAAATAAATACAGTTCAGAACCAGGATTCATGCACACAGAAGCAGGCCCCAGCTACTCTGAGGTTATTAAAGCATTATGCATACCAGTCTTGGCTATCTACAGCTTTCCATAACATTTAAAGTTGCTTAATCTGTATACTTACACAGCTGTGGGATGTCAGCAGTTCTAAACTCTGCCATGGTTGAGTTGTGGCTGCATGATCATTTCAGGTCTTTATAATGGCGTCTGCGTTGCTCCCCAGTGAGTGGTATGGCAATCACACTGGAGACAGCCTTATACTGAGACCCAGTATAGCCCCTGTGCAGCAGCCTATGGCTGTAGCACTTTATGAGGAGTGCAACAAATATTTTGGACTCCTCCACAACCAACCTTTGAGCCTTGAATTGGGCACCATTCTTCCCAGCTCATGCCATGTCTGCACAGATTCTCCAACAGCAGTAAAAGTTTCTTACCACCAATTCGTGATATCATATTTTACAGCCAGTGTGCAAACCCGCATAACCATGCCAACCACTTTTGAGATGTTAAACAGAAAACAACATTGCCAAACAAAGAGGAAGGCAGTTTATGAAATAGGAAGGATAATGTGACATTTGGCATTAATTTATCTCATGTGTGCTGTTATATCTGACAACAGTTTGTCCAATGGTATACACTGATATGTTACATGACTTGGCTTTTAAGACCTGAATTTGGGGATCAATTTTACAATTTGATGCATATTTTGTGGGCCCTTGCACACTGATAAAAGTCATTTGTACAATATGAGGTTCAAACCTATGTGAAAAAGAGAATACATATATTTCCACATAGGTGTTTTTCCTCATTGCCACAGAAGAAATGTTTGCCAAACATGGGCATTACTAATATACACCTTAAAGAGTGACTGGTGCTATACTTCAATTAACCATGTATGTGTGTGACATTCCTGGCTTATGCATTCACAGGTGTGATGCAGCAGTAATGTGTGACAATATACTGGAAATGCATATACTTGTATTACTTTCAGAGTTTTAAGTTCTGGTCCAGACCACACAAATTCTGTTTCACAGCTATACTTGTGTTATGGGAGGTGTGTAGATGGCTGTCAGTAAACTGTGAAGTCCTTTCCTAGTCTGAAAATACATTTATAATTGCACAATCATCATTGTCATGTTACACCATTTACACATATAATAGATATGATACCATGTGTATGTTCAGTCAACCTGCTATACATAGTTATTATGTATAATTATCTTTATATTTTAATTTTTTGTAAACAATTACAGTGTGACACCAGTAATAAAAGTGGAGTATATTGGATTAGTACTCTGGCTTGTAGCTTGCAAACCTAAACCTGGTACCTCAAGGAAAGCTTGGCAGCAGGTGTATTTTTTACACTCAGTACTGTCCATTGTGCTGATGGCCTATGCATTGCAGCTTAACCTGTTTGTGTGAATGAAGGCAAAACAAATAAGATGTTTCACTTTTTTTCTTTAAGCAGTGAATCATGCTTACACACAGGCGAGCAGTGCACAAATGTAACAGGGAATAGTGAATATATTCTCCTTCTATTGATGCTCATTATGATTCTTCCTCAGCAAAAATAGCTACTGTGGAACTTGAACCAAGGTTTACCTATCTTATTTATTGTGTACCGCAACATATTTACACCTTGTACAACACATACAGTTGGATCACAGGTGTAATTTCTGCTGTCATTATCATCCAAATTGCTGACCGCAGTGCAATGCCGCTAAGTGTGTTTTCACTTCCACATTTAAGCCACACGCCATGCAAATGTTAAAGACAAAAAATAAAAAAGAATAAAAAAAATAGAGTTAAACCAATTTTAAACAATTTCACAGCTCTGGATTTAAAATAGCAGAGTAAGAAAATTACAAAACACAGTTGGAGTATGTTATTTCTCTTTGCCACAGACACTGCTTTGCAACAGCAATCAAATCATGTGCATGCAAGCCATTCATATTTCCTCAGTTTTAGCAGTACATATACCTGTGCATTCTCAGTTGGTTGTACATGTCTGGTTAACATATTTATTGCAATGAGTGATCACACAACCATTTATGAATATGTTAGCACAAATGCAGCTCTGTCTTCTCTTTGTATTGTGTTCATTCTTCCCTTATCTCTGCTGTAACAGCAGACACACAGTCTATAATGCATTTTGTATACTTTTTCTTTAAATGTCTGATAAAAATACATGACAGTGAACAATAGTTTCAGCAAACGTTAGAAAGATTTGCTATTTGTGACAAAAAAATATAAACGTGAGGTGTTTGGCTTTATTTAAAAGCTCACTGAAATTATTTCCACACTTTTAAGTGTATCCTCACTGATGCACCCAGTGCAATGAATGTCTGAATTGCTGTTGTTTTCTTCTGTTTCACACTAATCATTGACAGTTTCAAGCCATTATCACCTAACATAGGTGTAGAGCCTACACTATGTTTACATGTGCTACACAACATCAACCATTTGGTATTCAGCAATTCTAATGAAGTCACACCTAATTTGCATTCTTACAGTGCTCAGAGGGCTGAATCTACACTATAAAAAGGTAAATGTGTATCTAGGGGACTTGATGGTGAAGAGACGTGTATTTGCAAAAAAAAAAGATTGGTATTGATTTGAAGGTGATTTTTCTGCAGGAAAGGCTTAATTTTGCTAAGGTATGCTTGTATTATTCAAGTACATTCTAGATTATTATAAATGTATTTGTATATCTAGGAGTAAATTTAATTTTTATCCATATGCACTTCTTACACTTCACTGTTGGCATAGGCAGTTTTGTCAATCATTTACAATTGTTAGATAGACAGGTTATACTTTTAGTGCAACTATATTTTTAACATTTGTTTTTTCAATGTCCTCTGTTATTGGAGAAAAATGTAATATACAAGTAGCTGAAATAGGTGTTATGCTTCTGAGATGGCCCAGTGCAACCTCCAGAGGAGTTGTGGGCACAATGAGAAGGGACTGGCATTTATAAATTGACTTTTCTACTGAAAAAGCATAGACAAACTGATAATTATGTGGAAAAAATGTATACATTACTTCTATGGTATTCCTTGGTTTGTACAAATCTACGCTTGTTAGGTGTTTTGGGAAGGGGGAACCAGCTACTATTCTGTTGTCAAAAAATAAAAGTTTGTTTCAAGTGCTTTTCTGTTGAAAATGTGTAGACATCCAGATATTTCTGTGGAAAAAATATCTACATTACTTATGTGATATTCCTTGGTTTGTATGAACATTTATGTATGAGGGGAAGGTGGGACAGCCACCAAACATTCAGTTGTACTAAATGAAAAGTGTGTTTTAAGAGTATAGTATTGACAAAAGGGTACACAGACTGATTATTTTTTTGTAAGAAATACAATAGCTATGTGATATTCATCTGTTTTATCCTTCTGTTTTATGTCACACAGGATAATGGCACCCAAGCCTACAAATTCATGAAAACCCCCTTTCAATGAAGCTAAAATGAGATCAAAATACAGGTGGTGAGGCAGCATGGAGCCTTTGTGCTTGAGAGAGGCTGTGGTAATATGTCTGACAGAAAGGAGATTTGGAACCAGTTAGTCAATGATATACACACAGTCAGTGGTCACAGCCACAACTATGATCAGATGTGACATTGGGCCACTGATATGATTTCATCAGCCCCAAGGGGACAGGTGCAGGTGCCAAGAACAGCTGGTTATAATGGGTGGTCCTGCTACCAAGTCACCACTGACACCAAATGAGGTATTTCTGTCCACTGTCAGAGGTCAAGACTAGCTCAGTGGAGACTGTGCACTGTGTGCTTGCTGTTGGTGCTGATGTGGCTAGGAGGACAAATGTGTCCCAGTAGCAGCTTCCAAGTAACCTTAAATATGGCAACATTTATATTTCCTTGTAGAATAAAATACATAATGTGACTACTACTTCCTGTGATGTATTTTTTCTATCTGTGCCTCTTGATAAGTAATAAAGTTATACACAAGAGTTGTTCAGTACACATGGGTATGGGTGGACATCTCAGCCAAGTTACAGTTCTGCTATTTCTTACAGGACATGTAGGTGATTATGTATTCTCTGTCACCCTGTGTTAGTCCCATTATCATGGTTAATTGCCATTCTTTCCTAAATTTATTTCTTCCAGGATCACCCTCCCTGCAAAGTGTAGAGACATCTGCACATGGTAAGCAAATGTTTATTTGCTCATTGCTAAGCATTATTTAGATATATAATTATCTGTATGTGTAAGGAGGGTGTAATGAGTGTCTATATTGTTGTATCATCTGCAGTTGTGTGACCAGTGTTACTTGTTTATCATCTATGTTGATTTAACATTTAGTGGAGTAGTAATTTAATTCCTGTGTTTTTGGTTATTATCACAGCTGTTCCTGACAGTGGAAGTGTAGGACTCCTATCACCTGATATCAGAGTATCGGTAGGCTCTGATTATGGTAGACAAGCAAAGGCACAGTTAGGGGTGCAGAGGTTCAATCTGACACTGAGGTTGTGACTCACACATCCCCTGGATATCTTTCAGACACAGTCACTATGCCTAAGCATACCCATTCAGCTGAGCCCTCAGATAGTGGACAGGTTGAGGGTGACACACTTGATCAGGGTAGTGTGGTTACTGCAGCTTCAGTGCCAGTTGACTTAAGCCATAGTCAAAGTGTGGGTAAGCTGCCATGCAGGAGGGTTGGTAGAGGTGATCAGATGAGGCCTGTTGTGCACCCTCCACTTGATCCTGGTATGTCATTATGTGCCACTCAACTTATGTCTAGGGCTGTCATGGAGGGAGAGGCATGTTCCACTAGGGCTTCTGAGGACATGCTTAGGGTTCTAAATGTGGCACAAACTGACATGTGTGACTGTCTCCACCATGTGGCCAATTCAATGGATTGGATGAATGACACAATGGAACAGGCAGTGTCTATTGGAATGTCTACTGGGAGGTGGACATCATCCATGTGGCTGTAGGTCTGCAACATCATCAGCTGTTGGCTAAGGTGGCCATGCCTGATCCTGCTCCCATATTGGCATTACTTCCACTTCTCCATCACTGGTTGAGATGTCCACACCCAGACATGGTAGGCCATAGGGTCCGGGACCTGGATGTAGTCATGAGGAGAGCTCATCCAGCAGACATCGCTCACATTCAGGTCACACCAGTTCATCTGACCAAGGGCATGGACATGCCAGTTCAACTCTTGTTAGTGCCAGTTCTCTCAGTTGGGGGCAACGACAATGAACTGATATTTATACCATGCATGGCTCATACCCATCCGACATGCCAGGACATATACCTAGCACAGAGCTTGGCTGTGTTCATACAGACACTCACACACATATTTCACACTGAGTGCTCATATAGACACCCACAAATAACATAAACATGAGGCATTCATGAGTCTTGCAGGTCATTCTTTCTCAAAGGCAATTTGATAACTAGTTGCAGTTCTGCCTGCCTGTCTTTCTTCTGTGTCAGCCTTGGCCTCCTACCCCCCCAAACCCCACCCTGTGTAAATGATGATAATTATGTCATCACCTTGTTTCTATCTTT
This sequence comes from Protopterus annectens, assembly GCF_019279795.1. NCBI lineage: Eukaryota > Metazoa > Chordata > Ceratodontiformes > Protopteridae > Protopterus > Protopterus annectens. Next base: position 1,332,813,848 of record NC_056733.1, read on the forward strand.
TGGATTCATAGGTTCATAGGTTGGTACTAGGCTATCAGCCCTAGGGCCTATGCAAGCCTAGCCATAACAATTCCCTGGATATTTCTTCCCACAATATTTACTTCCCTGGACCCCTGTCTAGCAGGATGACTGATATGATCCCCGGGGTGAATTTCCTATCTCCCATCCAATCATCAAGGTTCCTTTTGAAGAGGGCCAAGGAGGAGCTCTGCTTGACATGTATGGGCAGTCTACTCTAGAGTATGGGGAATCTCTGGGTCAGGAACCTATCCCTCCAGCATGTTTTGTTCATTGTGATGACAAGGTTTAGATCACTGGAGCATGTGGGTCTGAAGGATTGGGATTTCTTTAAGTGGAGCATGCCCAACAGCTTAGGGTTTGACTTGGCCTTGTATGTTAAGCAGAGATCGCCTCTGAGTAGACGATATGCCACAGAGTATAGCTGGAGTTTTTTTAGATGGTCAGCCTGCCGTCATCTTCTTTAGGTATGTGATTCTTTTAGTGAGGCATTTCTGTGGCCTTTCCAGCTGTTGCAGATGTCTTGTGAGGTACATACCAAATGGGGTGTTATAGTCTATAATGGGTCTAATGAGGGATGAGTACAGTGGGACAATGACCTCCTTTTTTCTGGATGAAAAGGCCTTAGTGATGAGGTGTGCCGCATAGAAGGATTTCCTGACTGTTGTGGCGATGTGGTTATTGAAGGTGAGACCACTGTCCATCTGTGTCCCTAAGTCTCTCATCACACTTTTGATGTTTAGTGTACTGCCACCTATGTGGTAATTCATGGGTACATGTTTTTTTCCAAAGGGAATAACTATACATTTCTTGGCATTACGCTTGAGCCCATGGCTCTGGCACCAGGCATCTGTTTCTCTAAGACCCTTTTGTAGAATATTCACATCATTTGGGGATTCAATAATGGCTCCCAGTTTGCAGTCATCTGTGAACTTTGTTAGTCAGAGTCCCTTAGTGTTGGCCTGTACTTCAGAGAAGTAGATGCCAAACAAGAGTGATCCCAGGACTGAACCCTGAGGTACTCCACTTGTCACTTGTCTGGAGCTGGATTTGGAGTCGGCTACTTTTACAGTGTGGGTTCTGTCAGTAAGCCAGTTGGCAACCCATCGAGTGACATAGGGATGTATGCCCAGCTTAGTAAGTTTATCTATGATTTCAGAGTGGGGGATGGTGTTGAAGGCCTTGGTGAGGTCCAGATAGGCTGTGTGGACCACCTTACCTTCGTCCACAGCTCTGGAGACTGATTTGAAGAAGTCAATCAGGTTCAGGAGGCAAGATCAACCCTTCACAAACCCAGACTGGGTGGGGTCCAGTGTTTGAAGGTTGCCAATGTCTTTGTTTATAAGTTCCATCATAATGCATTCCATGCCCTTGCAGATCAGGCTCGTCAGACTGATGGGACGGTAGTTCCCGGGATCCAGGGTGGATCCCCCCTTGTGGAGTGGAATAACTGTAGCTGTGCACCACTCAGTGGGAAAGAAGCCTGAGGTGACGCTATGATTAAACTTGACACTTAGGTGAGGTGCCAGTTCATTTTGTAGTTCATGTAGTACACAGCCCGGGATGTCATCTGGTCCCATGGATGCTGTATTCTTAGCTTTGGAGAGTGCAGTTTCTACCTGTGTGGCTGTGATTACCAGAATTTGGCAATCTTTTGGTATTGAGATGGGTCCTTTAGGGGGTGAGAGGGGGGTGAAGCTGCCACTAAATTGATCTGCCAGGATATTGGCAATATCCTTGGGATCAGTATATTTAATGCCATTCTGTTGTAGCTCAAAGCAAATCTGAGCATTGCCATTTAGATTCTTGACATAACTATAGAATGCCTTGTGGTTGTCTTTGAAATCTTTGGCAATTTTATTTTTGTAACTAGCTTTTGAGTATTTTATGAGGGATTTCATAAGAGAAGTACACAAACCTACTCATCCCCCAAGCAAAAACCTTCTTTCCTTCAGCCTCGCTCGCCTCTGGAACTCTACTACCCACTCATCCACCACACCACCTCCTACTCACTCTTAAAAAGTCTCTTTTTTCTTACATCTAGCATCACAGCTGAATGCTCTGCCCACCCACCCACACTGTAACTTACTTTATTCTACCTTCATCATATCCATTGTTACTGTTAAATGTTGAATATACCTTTTGTTTTGGAGCTTTTCTCCCCAGGACTCCATTGAAAACGGGTTCATTTTGGCCCAATGGTCTATCCTGGTAAACCAACTGCAATAAATAAATAAATAAATAAATCTCAGCTTCCTACTGAGGCTGGTGAGAGAGTTTTTTGCATCCTGGAATTTTCCTCTTTTCTGCAACAGTTTATTCCTCCTGTTGTATAGTTTGTTTATAGCAGGGCACCACCAGATTGGCTTCCTTTTTTTGAAGGAGAGCATATTGGTTCTATTTGGGATGGCACAATTCATGTACGAGTGGATGTGCTCATACAGTGCCTTAGTGCAGGATTCAGCAGTCGAACTTTCAGATCCCGTCTGCATGGGTGTCATGAAATTTGTCACTTCTGACTTCAGTAGCATGAAGTTGACTTTCGAGAAGTTTTTTACAGAGATTTCCTTACTGGGGGGGGGGTGGGATGTGGATGTCAAGGGTGATTTGCATATGGTCATACCTGACCAATGAGGGGGTGACACTGGTGTGGAGCATCTATCTCCCATGTTGGTAATGACCAGGTCTAGGATATTGGAACTCCTGGTGGGAGAATGGATTAGTTGATCCAGGGTGTTGGAATTTATGAATTCCAAGAACCGTTGGGAAAAGGTGTTGGTACCCGAGTAGTTTTCTTAGTTGATGGCAGGGTAGTTGAAATCACCCAGTATTAGGGTGTTTGGTTGTATCTTAATATTTTCCAGTATGTTTAGAAAGGTGTAGTGAGAATCGTGGGGCATGGTGGGGGATCTGTAGCAAGCTACAATTTGGATTGCAGTCTTACCTAGTGTTAGTTGCACCTGGAGAATTTCAGATGCATTGTGTTAGGCAACTAGCCTAGAGGTGTGAATATCCTGGGGTGAATATGGACACTGCTCCACCTTTAGTGTTTCGGTCTTGGTTTTGTGGCCAAAAAGTGTGGTAAGAGTTGTAGCCTGGCATTGCAGGGGTGCTCTCTGGAGCCTTGAACCAGGTCTCAGTTACTGCACAGATATCGATGTTCTTCATTTTTAGGAGTGCTTCGAGAGAGTGCATTTTGAGGTTTAGACTTCTAGCATTGAGTAGCATTACCTTCAGATTTTGCATGCTTGTATCTGTTACAGTGGTGGTTTTATCCTTTGAACCTTGCTTAAAAGAGTCATTATAGGGGTGGCAAGAGATTTAGCCAGTAACCTGAATCCCAGGGGTGACAGGTGCAGACCATCTCTGGCAAAGCATCATGGTTTGTCGATCATGTCTTCCCAGGTAGACAGATACTGGATCCCCTTTGAATGACACCAGAAGCTTAGCCAATTGTTGAAGTCAATCATTTTGTCATTATACTGTGGTATCATTCTGGGCAAAAGCAGGATGCTACTCAGGGCTATGGTCATACCTGCCTGGGCCACATGATCCAAGAGCTCTTCCATGTCTCTTTTCATGTAGTCCAGGGAGGTACAACTCAAGTCATTCACTCCAACAGTGACAATGACAGAGTCATATTTGTACTTGTTGTGGAGTGACTTGAGTACATGCATTATGTGGTGGATTCTGGCACCCGACAGGCAGCTGACTGTAATTTTCTCCTTGTTCAGCCTGGTGAGTGGGACATCAGTGTCCCTGACTACAGAGTCACCTATGACTAAAGTGTTGGGTACATTGTCTTGCCTTAGGGGCTGTTGTTGGGTGGCACACTGGTGTTGTGAGCTATATATCTCTTTGGTTGTGACTGGTGTTAGTTTGCGTTTCAGCTTCGGAGGTCCTTGTTGCTTGGGCAGGTTAATGTTAAGGGCCTCCATATATGTGGGTTTAGTGTTGCTATGTGTGGGTGTTGATGGCGTGGATTTTGAAGGGCTATGAGTTGCTTGAGGTGTAGTGCAGGTGTTAACCTTCTCCTCTTGACTGTCTAGCACAATCTTGGCTGGAGAGAGCTTTGCTTCCAGTTTGGCTATGTAAGTGCATCTCTCTCAGGTTGTAGTGTTGGGTGGTAGGAGGAGCGGGTTGTCTGTGTACATGAGGCAGTTGCCGCATTGCCCCAGTATGCCCAGATTCACCAAGTGGACACGAGAAATCACTGGAAGCTGACCCTTGGACATGCCTGTGCTTTTTTTGTAAAGTACAAGAGCTGTTTTCCCTTACCTTTGCAAGGTACTTTGCAATTATAGGCTGTTTAGTGCCTACAATTAATTTCTCCATATTGACAAGGGAGCTGAGTGCTTGTATTAGTTTCAGACTTCCTAGTACTTTCCAGCAAGTTCTAGAGCAAGTGATAGTCACAGGGGTTCAGATTGTAGTGCTACTACTGAGAAACCAGCTAGTTCTAAGGGTAAATTTGAAAAGCAGACTTTCTGGCACCTAGTATAGTTTAACTGTAGCTTTGCGGTACTGCACAATGCAAAAAAATGTGCAAACACGTGTTTTTAAACCAGAAAATTGAAAGGGATAGAAATCAGCCCAAAAAGGCTAATAAAATTAAAATTTCAGAGCTGGAAACCACTCCTCTAGTGTTAGATAGGCAGTACAATGCTCACCACTCCCACTGATAAGCAGTAGGACTTCCCTCTACTACATTAAGGTCTGGATAGCTCTGAACACAGAAAATAAAGTCCTGAGACAGACCACGACAGACCATGATGCTTTGCTACAGATGGCCTGCGCCTGTCGCCCCTGAGATTCCAGATACTGCCCCTATAGTGGCTTTTTTTAGGCAAGGTTCAAATAACAAATTCACCACCGTAACAGGAACAGGCAAGCAAAAACTGAGGGTAATGCTACTCAATGCTAGAAGTCTAAATCTCAAAATGCACTCAGTCGAGGCACTCCTTAAAATGGAGAACATTGCTATCTGTGCAGTGACTGAGACCTGGTTCAAGGCACCAGAGAGCACCCCTGCACTACCAGGCTATAACTCATACCACACTTTTCGGCCATGTAACCTGGACCGAAACACCAAAGGCGGAGGTGTGTCCATATTCATTAAGGATATCCACACCTCCAGGCTAGTTGCTCAGCATAATGCATCTGAGGTTATCCAAGTGCAACTAACTCTGGGCAAAACTGCAATTCAAATTGTAGCTTGCTACAGATCCCCCACCATGCCTCAGGATTCCCGCTCCTCTTTTCTTGATGTACTGGAAAATATTAGGGTTCAACCAAACACCCTAATAATGGGCGACTTCAACTTCCCCACCATTAACTGGGAAAACTACTCATGTACCAACTCCTTAGCTCAACACTTTCTGGAATTCATAAACTCCAATGCCCTGGATCAACTTATCCACACCCCCACCAGGGCAACAATATCTTAGACCTAGTCATTGCCAACATGAGTGACCGGTGCTCCACACCTGAAGTCAACTCCTTGTTGGTCTGATCCAACCACAAGCTAATCACCCTTGATATCCACATCCCACCCCCACCCCTCATTAAGGAAACCATGGTAAAAAATTTCTCCAAAGCCAGCTTCATGCTTCTTAAGACAGAAGTGGTGAACTTGATGACACTCATGCTGATGGACAATACAGTTACAACTGCTGAATCCTACACAAATTCACTCTATAAGCACTTACACGAGTGCATGAATCATGTTATCCCAAACAGAACCAAGAAGCTATCCTCCAAAAAAAAAGGAAGCCAATCTGGTGGTCCCCTGCCGTAAACAAACTGTACAACAGAAGGAAGAAACTGTTGCAAAAGAGAGTAAAATCTCATGAGTGGAGGAGCTCCCTGGTCAGCCTCAGTAAGAAGCTGAGATTCCTTATAAGATCCTCCAAAGCTAGCTACAAAAACAAAATCACCACTAATTCTAAGGACAACCACAAAGTCTTCTATAGCTATGTCAAGAATCTCGATGGCAAAACCCAGATCTGCTCTGAGTTATAGCACAACTGAACGAAAATTACAGAACCAACTGATATTGTCAACATCCTGGCAGATAGGTTCAGTGCTAACTTTACCTGCCCCCTCACCCCCTAAAGGGCCCATATCTATACAGGAAGAATGCAGAGTCCCTGTAATCACAACTATGCAGGTAAAAGCTGCACTCTCTAAAGCCAAAAACACAGCATCCATGGGACCGGACATCATCCCAGGCTGCATTTTACATGAACTGCAGAATAAACTGGCTCCCCACTTAAGCACCATATTCAATAATAGCATTGCATCAGGCTTTGTGCCCACTGAATGGTGCACAGCAACAGTTATCTCACTCCACAAAGGGGGAGCCACCACTGATCCCAGGAACTATCGACCTATTAGCCTAATGAGCCTGGTCTGCAAGGCCACGGAACGTATCATCATGGAACTCATAAACAAAGACATTGGTAACCTCCAAATTCTGGATCCCACCCAGTTCAGGTTTGTGAAAGGCAGATCATGCCTCCTGAGCCTGATCGACTTCTTTGAGGCAGTCAGCCTATCTTGACTTCGCCAAGGCTTTCAACACCATCCCCCATTCTGGAATTATAGCTAAACTCACTAAACTAGGTATAAATCCCTACGTCACAAAATGGGTTGTCAACTGGCTCACTGACAGAACACACACTGTAAAAGTTGCAGACACCAAATCTGACCTCAAAGCAGTGACAAGTGGAGTACCACAGGGTTCTGTCCTGGGACCTCTCCTGTTTGGTATCTACTTCTCTGAAGTACAGGGTAACACAGAAGGCCTCTGGCTAATGAAGTTCGCAGATGACTGCAAACTAGGAGCCATAGTCAAGTCCCTAAATGATGTGGACATCCTACAGAAGGGCCTCGCTGAGACAGATGCTTGGTGTCAGAGCCATGGCCTCAAGCTCAATGTCAAAAAGTGCAGTGTCATCCCCTTTGGTAAAAACTCTGTACCCATGAACTACCACATAGGCAGCAATCTACTTAAAACCGAATGTGTGATAAGAGACCTTGGGACCCAGGTGGACAGTAGTCTCTTCTTTGATAGTCACATCACCACAGTAGTCAGGAAGTCCTTCTACATGGCACACCTCATCATAAAAGGGTTCTCATCCAGGAAAAAAGAGGTCATTGTTCCCCCTCTACTCGACACTCATTAGACTCATTGTAGAGTACAACGCCCCTTTTGGAATGTACCTCACAAGAAATCTGCAGCAGCTCAAAAGGCAGCAGAAGTACCTCACAAAGAGGATTACTGGCCTCAAACAAATGCCCTACACTGACCGCCTCAAAAAACTCCAGCTTTACTCCATAGCATATCGCCTACTCCGAGGTGATCTCTGCTTAACATATAAAGTTATATCAAACCCAGAGCTGTTGGGCATGCTACACCTAAAGAAATCTCAATCCCTCTGAGCTACACGCTTTAGGGACCTAAACCTTGTCACCACAATAAACAGGACATGCTGGACAGATAGATTCCTTTCCCAAAGACTTCCCATACTCTGGAATAGGCTACCCATCTATGTCAAGCAAAGTTCTTCATTAGCACTGTTCAAGAAAAATCTTGATGAGTGGATGGGAAATAGGAAATACAGCACGGGATCACTTCTGTGACTCTTCTAGACAGTGGCACAGGAAAATAACTTTCTTGGGTGGCATAAGCCAGGGAACCATGTTGGCTAGGCTTACGTAGGCCCTTGTTCCGATAGCCTAGTACCTACCTATGAACCTATGAGACAAGCAAAGCTTGGGATCTGGACTATACTGGCTAGGAAAGGTGGAAAACAAGCAAACAAGATAGTATTTGTTTTTTGGTTAAAACAGGCTAAACAATGCAATAAGACAGTAAATAAATGCATAAAAGGCTAGTCCTAAACAGTAAATGCAATTAAAACTCTACAAAATTAGCAATTTAAAACTTTTTAAATGAAGCAAGGCAAGTGCACAAATGAAAAATGATTTTAAGAGGCAGTAATACAGTAGAATAAGTAGCTAGTCTACATATACAGAGAAGTCTATATATATATGTATATATATATATATATATATATATATATATATATATATATACAGAAAAGCAGCTAAAACACACTTAATTCAGATGCAGTGCAACCTAGAGCACTTGAGTTGTAGCAATATTAAGGCAAATACAGTTATAATAAATGCACTAAAATATACTTTATATTTCCAAAACATTTGAGAAGCACAGTCAGAACAGGCAAATTTTTTTTTTTTTTTTTTACAAAGGGAGAAAGGAGGAACAGAATGCCTTCTCCGATGTTCTCTGTATTAGGTAGAATGAGCTAATGACACTGGAGTGGGAGGAGTGTCCCAGATCAGATTTACAGTAGGGGCGGGCAACTGCAAAGCCATCAAGTATAACAAGACACCAACAGGGACGGAGGGTGGGGACCAATAACTATTAGCCTACATTCTTTAGACATAAACACTACAGAAATCTTTATGACAGCAGTGAGCCACAAAATGAAAGTTTTTAAACAGATAAAGGAGCAAAGAGACTCTACAGAAAGCTTTTAACTGCAAACAAATCAGTTATAGGTTCATAGGTTCATAGGTTCATACTAGGCTATCTGCCCGAGGGCATTTACAAGCCTAGCCCATAGTTTCAGTGTGACTACATACCCCTTTAGTATGGGGAACTATACCCATTATTTTGCTGTGCCTCTGTTGAGCAGTGACACTGAGGTAATCCCTGGGGTATATCTGCGATCTCCCATCCATTGGTCAAGATTTCTCTTGAACAAGGCCAGCGAGTGCTCTGCCTCACATATACGAATTTTATTCCACAGCATAGGAGTCTTTGGGTGATGAATCTATCCTCCAAGCGTCCTATTAATAGTGTCGAGGTTTAAGTCTCCTGCCCTTGTGGCTCTGACGGATCTAGATTTTTTGAGGTGAAGCATATTCATCAAATCTGGGTTTGACATGGCCTTGTATGTTAGGCAAAGGTCACCTCTGAGCAAGCGTGGCGACTGAATAGAGCTGGAGTTCTTTCAGTCGGGCAGCATAGGACAGATATTTGAGACCCTTTATCCTTTTGGTGAGGAACTTTTGTGGCCTCTCCAGCTGCTGCAAGTGTCGGGTCAGATACATTCGAATGGGGCATTGTACTCAATCATTGGTCTGATGAGTGATGAGTATAGGAGACTATGACCTCCCTTGATCTAGATGAGAATCCCTTCATGATAAGGTGGGCAATGTAGAAGGTCTTCCTAACTACTTTAGCTACATGGGTGTCGAATGACAGACTACTATCAACCTGGGTCCCCAGGTCCCTGATAACTTCTTCTATGCTCAGTGGATTGCCACCTATTTGGTAGCTAGGGGTAACCTTGTTTTTTCCCGAAGGTATGACTATGCATTTTTGGCATTTAACTTTAGGCCATGGCTCTGGCACCAGTTATCCATTTCTGTGAGACCCTTCTGAAGGATATCTGTGTCAGATGTGTTTTCTACTATGGCCCAGTTTGCAGTCATCTGCAAACTTTGTCAGCCATAACCCTCCTGTGTTTGCTTGTACTTGGAAAAGTAGATGCCAAACAAGAGTGGGCCCAGGACTGAGCCCTGTGGTACACCACTTGTGACAGGCTTTGAGTCTGACATGGCAGCGACTCTGACCCTGTGGGTTCTGTCACTCAGCCAGTTTGCAACCCATCTTGTGATGTATGGGTTAACATTTAAGCTGATGAGTTTTCAATGATACCCAGTGGGGTATTGTATCGAAGGCCTTCGCCAGATCGAGGTAGGCTGTATGGACTGCCTTTCCCTCATCAATGGCTTTGGTGACTGTTTCAAAAGTCAACCAAGTTTAGAAGGCATGATCTGCCTTTGACAAAGCCAAACTGGGATGGATCCAAAGTCTGCAAATTCCCTATGTCTTTATTTATGAGGTCCATTATGATCCTCTCCATGGCTTTGCAGATAAGGCTTGTCAAGCTAATGGGCGGTAATTTCAGGGTCGGTGGAGGCACCGCCTTTGTGAAGTGGGACCACAGTTGCAGTGCACCACTCCTGGGCACGTATCCAGAGGTAAGACTATGATTAAACAGCTGTCCTAGCTGTGGGTTTAATTCCTCGTTGAGTTATGGAGCACACAGCGGGGACACCATCAGGTCCCATGGATGCTGTGTTTTTGCTGGAGAGAGCAGTTCTCACTTGGGCGATGGAGATGTTTGGGGGCTGCAATCGCTTGGTATAGATATCTCTCCTTTTGGGGGAGGAAGTTTGCACTGAACCTGTCAGCCAGTATGTTGGCAATGTCTGTAGGATCAGTAATCTTCACATCATTTTGAACTAGTTCTGAGCATATCTGGGAGGTTCCTCCCAGGTTTCTAACATAGCTAAAGAAGGCCTTATGATTGTCTTTTGAGTCTTTAGCTATTTTTCTCTCAAAATTGCTTTGGATGATTTTATGAGAGCTCTTAGTTTTTTTTATAGTGATCAAGGGTGTCTTACCTTTTAAGGATTTTGCTCTATCTTGTAGTAGCTTCCTCCTTTTGTTGTAGAGTTTGTTTATGGCTGGGGTCCACCAGACTGGACGCTTGCCTTTGGTACAAAGAGTCTTTGTTTTGCTTGGGATTGCCTTATCCATGCAGTCCTGCAGGTGCTGGTAGAAGGCATTTGTAAGTGATTCAGCGGCTTGAGTACTGTTTTCCGCCGGCTCGGGGGCCTTAAAGGAGACCACACTAGTCTTTAGAAGTGTGAAGTTACCCATGCAGATTAGTTAATAGCAATAAAATACAGTAAAAAGTATGAAGCAGGCAATAAAAAGTGCTATATATAAATTGCTATAATAATAATCAGTATAAATAAGTCAAAAAAAGGATACTTATATATCTCAGATCAGAGTTGCAGTCAACGCCCGTCCTCCACTCTGCTCAGTGTGTATAGATTCAGGGATGCATCTGTATTTTTTCTGATGCACAGGGCGCATAGCTAACTGAGTGCTTATTTTAGGTATTGGTGATGCTATTTTAATTTTTTACTGATTTCTTACAGCCTTTTTACTGTTGTGATTACTACTTTGAAATCATTGATACAGCACTGAGGCTTGTTGCACTACTTTTCTTTTCATCTTTCCCTTACAGTACTTGTCCACTATCAGTCTCGTATCAGTGATTAGCCTTAGATGGAGTTTACCACCCGCTTTGGGCTGCATTCACAAACAACCCAAATCTGGGAAGACCTTATGACCTCACACTGTCCTTGGGCTGAGCCTCGATCATAAGGCTTGAACTCTCTTGTGAGAGTTCAAGCCTTGTGTGACCATAGGGATAACTAGACTTTGGACTGCTTTTTCTATTCTAGGTATTTTAGATGCATGAGGCATGTTAGCTGATAAATGGCAGAAATCTATGACCTAAGTCAGTCCTGTCATATTGATGTAATCGCCGGAGAATGACACACATTCTACTTCGGTATATTTTCAAGTAACAGTATGCATGTATCTGCCATTCATGTTCTTACCCATTTATTTTCCTGTTCCAACTTGATAGTCCTGCAGTTACAACTGTTGTGATTTGGGGCTGACTCTGTCTGATGCTGACAGCACACAGCCTTTACATGGGTAAGTAAAGTCTGTGAGCATTGCCTGGTTTCAGTTTTACTGTATACATGTTCATAGGATGAAAGTTGTACCTCTTAGGTGGCCAGCATGGTAGTATCCATTGCCTCTTGGCCAGGGTGAGGGCATATTGTACAAACCTATATCTTCCTACAGCCACAGCAGCTGGTAGTTCCCCCTCTGAGTCTTCACCTGCTTGTGGCTATGGTGACCTTGCCAGTGGTGGTGAAATGTGTGCTTCTTCCCCTTGATGCTCCTGTTGCAACTGTTTTCTCAGGATATTATTGTATAGGATAGCACAGATAGTGATAATTTTGGCATAAGTTTTGGGATCATACTGCAGGGCACCCCCTGATATATCTAGGCATTGAAACACTGACTTCAGCAGCCCAAACACATGCTCCATGATATTTCTTGTTGGAATGTGTGCCTCATTATAGCATTCCTCCATGGGTGTGTGTGCATTTTTGATGGGCGTCATCAGCCTTGGTCTGAGTGCACCCCCTGCATCCCCCCAGTAAATGTACTTCTGGGATATCCCCCTTGGAAAAGCTCTGGTAGAGGTGTGAGTTGTGCCAGACATGGGTGTTGTGATAACTTACATGGTTGCCAAAACACACATTCAAGATGATTAGCATTATGCATGACCTGGCAGATAATGGAGTGGAAGCTGTTTCTGTTTATGTAGACCTTTCCCTGTCCCTCTGGTGGTGTGTTGATTTCAATGTGCATGCAGTCTATGGCATTCAAGACTTCAGGGAAGTGTGCTATTAGGTAGAAATCCTGCATATCTGTAGATCTGTCTTTGGGGGTACAAGGAAATATATACTGCCACTGGCATGCTGTAGCATAGTATTCAGGAAATGATGTATGATCCTGGATGCTGAGGCCTGTGACTCCCCCAACATGCCCCCTGTGGGTCTCTGAAAGGTTCCTGTAGCTAAAATTCTAAGTGCTACACATAACTTGGTCTCCACAGGTATTGGTACCCCTTGCTCTCAGTTGAAGATGACAGAGGCTGCAGAGTTCCTGGAGTGTGTCTCTATCCACCCTGTGGCCCTCTACTTTTTCCAACTCATGCAGACCATGAAAAGTTAAACGGGGTCTAAACATCCTTCTCCTTCTTGCTCGAGGTCTATCACCAGCAGCAGTACAGACTTTAGCCTGTTGCACATACACAAGCAGATGAGCATCAGCAGCCCCTAACATTCTTTCCCTTTAGTGTAGTTCCTATGGGTGTATTCCAATACTTTTTGAAATTTGAGGCAAAAACCTGCACTAATTGTACACAATTATTTTATAGCCTGTTGAGCAGCTCCACCATTTTGAATTGGTTGATTAGCATATAATCCAGCTGGTTATGCTATAATTAGAATGCCACAATGTTTACCATGTTTGCAGGGTTCTACACACATTGTAAAGCCACTTGCTGAATACAAATCAGTACACTAATGTATGCACATCACACCAGAACATGCACACAATTTTAACGAGCAATGTAGGGTTTATTGTATCCTGACCATAGTCTATTTCTTAAATACCCCCTCTTGTATATGTATAGATATGGTTTACTATTGAATGAACAAAACCGCATCAGTTGACCAGTCACAATGTGAACCCACAATGCAGAATCCATAGAGTTGAAAAGGCATCCACATCGAAAATAAATACATCAACACCCATAGTTCAATTTATTCGACATACCAAGAGGTGATGTCAGTCACCCATGCCATGTAGCTTAACATACTGTGACATTCTACAGTCAATGGTACATGTATTTTATTATATTGCAGTGGGGGGCAAGCCCCCCTGCACCCCTCATATGGGGGAGTGAAACCACCCACACCCCTGCTAATTATATATACCAACTCCAAGATCACACCACAGTGAGGAAATGGGTTAATTCCCTGTTCCTCACTGAACTGTAATCTAATGCCGAACTCAGATAATTGACCTACACTACCCATATGATGTAGTGTAATCAATGTTTTCTGGGTTGGCATTCTGCCCATTGGAAAAGTGTCTTTCAACTACTTGCCCATCGAGCACAGACACTTCACCAATTGAATAGTAAACCTATATATATATATATATATATATATATATATATATATATATATATATATATATATATATGAGAGCCCTTCATTTGTTCGAGCTTTCAAATGTTCAGAACTCATATGGCCGACACCATATGATCGAACATTTGAAAGGCCGACAAATGATAGCGGCGATCCCACTACAGTGCAGGACTGGAAGATTCCCCTTTCCTGCACTGTAGTTCGATCTCAGAGTGAGAATATTTAAGTAGCAGGGGGTGTGGAGGGTGCAGGAGGCTTGCCCCCCTGCATAACACAGTTTTACTAGGTTTACAGGTAGGTAACTGGTGTTATTTCAGGATGTTGATCTTTCAGAATGTCGATCATATGGTGTTGGCCATATGAAAGTCAGCATTCTGAACGGTCGACATCCATTTTAAATTTATTTTGCTATGCCCTTTTTCGAGGTTAGTATACTGTGCCTCTGTCTAACAGTGACACAGAAGTGATACCCGGGGTAAACCTACGATCTCCCATCCACTCATCAAGATTCCTCTTGAAGAGAGTCAATGAGAGACTCTGCCTAACCTGGACTGGGATTTTATTCCAGAGTGAAGGGAGCCTCTGGGTTATGAATCTGTCCCTCCAGCGTGTCCTATTTATTTCAGTGCTGAGGTTCAAGTCTCTCGGTAGCGTGGCTCGATGGGATTTGGATTTTCTGAGGTGCAGCATGTCCATTAATTCCAGGTTGGACATGGCTTTATACGTCAGGCACAGATCACCTCTGAACAGGCGGTATGCCACTGAGTAGAGCTGGAGTTTCTTTAACCGGGCAGCATATGGCATCTGTTTGAGCCCTTTGATCCTCTTGGTGAGGTACTTTTGGGGTCTTTCCAGTTGCTGCAGGTGTCTGGTAAGGTACATCCCAAAGGGGCATTGTACTCAATTATGGGCCTGATGAGGGATGAGTAAAGAGGCATGATGACCTCCCTGATCTAGATGTGAATCCCTTCATGATTAGGTGGGCTATATAAAATGTTTTTCTAACCACTTTGGCCACGTGGTTGTCAAATGAGAGATTGCTATCAACTTGGGTCCCCAGGTCCCTAATTACTTCTTCTGTACTTAATGGATTACCACCTATGTGGTAATTTGTGGGCACTTTGTTTTGCCAAAGGGGATGACTATACACTTTTGGCATTTAGCTTGAGGCCATGGCTCTGGCACCAGTTGTCTGTTTCTATGAGGCCCTTTTGGAGGATGCTTGTGTCGGCTGGAGAGTCGATTATGGTGCTCAGTTTGCAGTCATCTGCGAACTTGGTCAGCCACAGTCCTTCCGTGTTGGCCTGTACCTCCGAGAAATATATACCGAACAAGAGAGGTCCCAGGACTGAGCCTTGTGGGACACCACTTGTAACTGGTTTGGAGTCTGACATGGCTCCAGCAATTCTAACCATGTGGGTTCTGTCCTTGAGCCAGTTTGCAATCCATCTAGTGACATAGGGGTTTATATTTAAGCTGGTGAGCTTATCTATAATGCCCGAGTGGGGTATTGTATCGAAGGCTTTTGCAAGGTCCAGGTAGGCTGTGTGGACCACCTTCCCTCGTCAATGGCCTTGGTGACTGTTTCAAAGAAATCAACCAGGTTTAAGAGGCAGGATCTGCCCTTAACAAAGCCGAACTGGGTAGGATCCAGTGTTTGTAGGTCCCCAATATCTTTATTTATGAGGTCCATGATGATCCTTTCCATAGCTTTGCAGATCAAGCTAGTCAGGCTTATGGGGCGATAGTTTCCAGGATCCGTTGAGGCACCACCTTTATGGAGAGGGACCACTGTTGCTGTACACCACTCTTTGGGCACATATCCTGTAGTAAGGCTGAGATTGAACAGTAGTTTTATGTTTGGGTTTAGCTCTTCTTGGAGTTTATGTAGGACACAGCCCAGGACACCATCTGGTCCCATTGATGCTGTGTTTTTTGCTTTGGAGAGGGCGGCTCTTACCTGAGCATCTGAGATGTCAGGGGCAGCACCTCGCTGGGATAGATTTTTGCCTTTTTGGGGGGGAGGGGGGGGAGAAGTTTGCGCTGAACCTGTCAGCTAGGATGTTGGCAATGTCTGTGGGTTCGTGTATTTTTGTCATTTTGGACTAATTCTGAGCATATCTGGGAATTCCCACCCAGGTTCCTAACATAACTAAAGAAAGCCTTGTGATTATCCTTAGTGTCCTGTGCAATTTTTTTCTCGAAGCTGGCCTTAGACAATTTTATGTGTGCCCGTAGTTTTTTGCTAATACTGATCAGTGATGCCTTCCCTTTTTGGGATTTTGCTCTATCATTTAGTAGCTTCCTCCTTCTGTTATATAGTTTGTTTATGGCTGGGCTCCACCAGACAGGACGTCTGCATTCGGAGGATTGGGTCTTGGTTTTATTTGGGATCGCATGATCCATGCATTCCTGAAGGTGTTCATAGAATGCTTTTATAAAGGATTCTGCGGTCTGGGCCGTATTTTCCACAGGCCCGGGGGCTTTGAAGGATTCCACCTCAGTTTTAAGGAGTGTGAAATTTGCTTTAGAGAAGTTTTTCACTGTGGTTTTCTGGGCAGGGGGTGGGGTCGGGATGTGAATATCCAGTGAGATTAGTTTATGGTCTGATCTTACCAGTGAGGGATACACTTCTGGTCTGAAGCATAGAGTCCCCATGTTGGTGATGATCAGGTCCAGTATGTTTTCCCCTCTTGTGGGAGTGGTAACAAGTTGTTCCATAGCATTTGAGTTTATAAATTCTAGGAACCTTTGGGCTAGGGTGTTGGAGCTAGAGTAATGCTCCCAGTCTATGTTTGGGTAGTTGAAGTCACCCAATATAATGGTGTTTGGAGAGACCTTCATATTTTCCAGTGTTCTCAGGAAGGCTGAGTGGGGTTCCTGGGTTTGGGAGGGTGGTCTGTAGCAGGCTATAAACTGGAAGGCAGTTTTACCCACTGTTAGTTGCACATGGATAGTCTCTGATGCTTCGTGCTTTGCCACCAACCTGGAGGTGTGGGTATCTTTGATGAATATTGATTCTCCCCCTCCTTTTGTGGTTCTGTCCAAGTTTTGGGGCCGAAAAGCATGGTATGAGGTATAACCTGGTAGTGCTGGGGTGCTCTCGGGTGCCCTGAACCAGGTTTCTGTTACTGCACAGATATCGATGTTCTCCATGCTAAAGAGAGTTTTGAGTGCGTGCATCTTGAGGTTTAGACTTCTGGCGTTGAGTAGCATTACTCTTAGTTTCTTATCCCTTGTGATACTTATGGAGGTGGGTTTGTCTTTTGAGCCTTGCCTAAAAAAGGCACTATGGGGGTAGCAAGAGCATTTGCCAATATCCGAAAGCCCAGGGGTGACAGGTGCAAGCCGTCCCTAGCGAAGCATCGTGGCTTGTCGAGCATATCATCCTAAGCTGACAGGCATTGGATCCCCTTTGAATGACACCAGTACTTAAGCCAATTGTTGAAATTGATCATCTTGTCTTCATATTGTGGCATCGTTCTTGGTGAGGGTAAGATGCTACTCAAGGTCAGGGTCATACCGGCCTGGGCTACATGCTCAGAGAGCTCCTTTATGTCTCTTTTCATGTAGTCCAGGGAGGTACGTCTCAGGTCATTCACACCAGCATGGACAATGACTGAGTCATATTTGTACTTGCCTTGGAGTGACCTGAGTGCTTGTGTTATGTGGCGGATCCTAGCGCCCGACAGGCTGCTCACCGTGTCCCTCTCCTTGTTCAGCCTGGTGAGCGGGACGTCAGTGTGCCTGACGATAGAGTCACCTATTACAAGTGTATCAGGTGTGTTGTTTAGTCTTAAGGGCTGTGACTGTTTGGCACACTGGCTTTGTGAGATATGTATTGCACGTGTTTTCTTTTGGGGTAGCGGCTGCTTGGGTGTCTGCTATAGAGGTCTCTGCTGCTTCGGCAGATCTTTATTTAGAGCCTCCGAGTATGTTTTTGTGTGATTATGTGTTTGGTTTGCTGTTGTGGTAGGTCTATGTGAGACTGGAATTGTAGTGAGTGTGGTTTCCTTCTCCTCCTGACTGGTTATGCCAGTACTGAGTTGAGAGAGCTTAGCTTCCAGTTTGGCTATATGGTTGCATCTCTCACATGTGTTGGAATTTGTTGGGAGGAGGAGAGGGTTGTCTGTGTACATGAGGCAGTTGTAACATTGCCTCAAGATTCCCAGATTCACCAGCTGGACCGGAGAGGAGATTGACAACTGACCTTTGGACATGCTAGAATAATATTGGGAATTCCTTAATAATTGAAAACCAGGGCCAGTGGGGAGTTTGGGTGTAGTGCTTTTAATTTTTAGTGCTGACTTATATAATTGCTTTAGTGAGCAAGTGCCAGGTAACTTAAGTGCAATGTGTTACAGGTAACTTAAATGCAAAAACGACAAACAGTAACTTTCTTTCAAATGAAACAAGGAAATAAGTACAGTAAGCAATGCAGATATTACTAGTGATCCACAGAAGCACTGAGAAGCCGCGTATTAGGTGGAATTAGCGTTCCAGGGAAATAACTAGCAAACAAACAACAAGCATATAAACAAAGCTAGATTCAGCAGGCCTGGATCTAGTCTATGCTACAGCAAACAAGATGTACCAATTTCAGTAAGATACAGTTCAAATATTCAGGCACTATAAACCTTTAACCAGAAATTCCCAGCTCAGAAGGGCAGAGTCCAGCCTCTTCTCCCACAAGAGTGCAGACCACAAACCTTCTTAATGTAAAATAACTGGCCTGAAGCCCAAGTGCTTAAACCAGAACTAATGCACTTTAAGAATAACAGACACTGGGCTCTCAATCAGCAGTTCCCAACTTAGAAGGATGAAAGCTACCTGTCCTGCCACCACAGTGCATGCCACAAAAGTTCCTAATGTAAAACAACTGGTCTGAAGCCCAAGTGCTTAATCCAAAAGACTTAAAATGATAGCTACACTTTAATCAAGTTACTACCAAGCAGTAATAAATACAATTTAATACTTTAGAGAATGCCTGGATTAGTGCTCAAGTTACACAAACAAAGCTAGATCCAGCAGGCCCGAATCCAGTCTATGCCACAGCAAACAAGGCGCACCAACTTCAGTAAGAAGCAGTTCAGATATTCATGCACTATAAGCCTTCAACCAGAAATTCCCAGCTCAGAAGGGCAGAGTCCAGCCTCTCCTCCCACAAGAGTGCAGACCACGAACCCTCTTAATGTAAAATAACTGACCTGAAAGCCCAAGTGCTTAAACCAGAATTAATACACTTTTAGAATAACAGACACTGAGCCCTCAATCAGCAGTTCCCAATCTAGAAGGATGTAAGCTACCTGTTCTGCCACTACAGTGCAGACCACAAACCCTCTCAGTGCAAAACAACTGGTCCGAAGCCAAAGTGTTTAAACCAAAAGGCTTAGAACGAGTTACACCAAGTAGTAATAAATACAATTGAGTACTTTTAAGATGATGCAAAAGTAAAAAAAAGTAGGTAGAAACACAAGTACAGTAAAAGCAGATGAAATTTTTTTTTCCTGAACAAGTGCTGAGATCAAAGAAACAGATTTGAGTGCAGAAACTAGAAAACTGGCTAGTTATAAGAAAAAAAAAACTAAGCTAGAAGGCTTCCCTCCAACACAAAAGGGCTTGGGGGCTCAGAAGCCTACAAATAGTCTATACCACTTAACAGGAAAGGCAGGAAACAAGCTTAATTTTGTTTTTCTGTTTCCCAGATGCTCTCTTTGTACACAGTAGGAGTGCCTGAAATCAGAATATGATCTCACTGCACTCAGTTGAGTGAGCAAATGAGATGGGCCCAGAAGGAGTATCCAAACACAAATTTACAAGAGGGGCGGGCAGTTGCAAGGCCACTAAGATTAACACCAAAACAAAAACAAGGAGGGTGGGGGGGACTAACTGAAGAGCAGAGTGAAAACTTCCAGTTCAGTTAATATTCCTTCCACACAGTTAAAATCAATTTAAATACTGTATTTTTTGAAAAAAAAGAGCAGATAAAGGTACTTAAATTCTCTTATATGTCCAGTTGAATATAGCAAGTTCTTAGCCGGCCAAAGCTGAGGTTTTTAAGCAGAAAATATTTCACACTGCACCACTTAAATAGGCAAGGACAGGAAATCAAAGAATGTGACTACCCCACACCTGTAATTACTAGCAAATAATAAAATTCAGCAAACACTGACTAACTTCCAGTTCAGCTAATATTCCTTCCACACAGTTAAAATCAATTTAAATACTATATTTTTTTGAAAAAAAGAGCAGATAAAGGTACTTAAATTCTCTTATACGTCCAGTTGAATATAGCAAGTTCTTAGCCAGCCAAAGCTGAGGTTTTTAAGCAGAAAATATTTCACACTGCACCACTTAAATAGGCAAGGACAGGAAATCAAAGAATGTGACTACCCCCACACCTGTAATTACTAGCAAATAACAAAATTCAGCAAACACTGACTAACTTCCAGTTCAGCTAATATTCCTTCCACACAGTTAAAATCAATTTAAATACTGTATTTTTGAAAAAAAAAGAGCAGATAAAGGTACTTAAATTCTCTTATACGTCCAGTTGAATATAGCAAGTTCTTAGCGGGCCAAAGCTGGGGTTTTAAGCAGAAAATATTTCACACTGCACCACTTAAATAGGCAAGGACAGGAAATCAAAGAATGTGACTACCCCACACCTGTAATTACTAGCAAATAACAAAATTCAGCAAACACTGACTAACTTCCAGTTCAGCTAATTTTCCTTCCACACAGTTAAAATCAATTTAAATACTGTATTTTTTGGGAAAAAAAAGAGCAGATAAAGGTAAATTCTCTTATACGTCCAGTTGAATATAGCAAGTTCTTAGCCGGCCAAAGCTGAGGTTTTTAAGCAGAAAATATTTCACACTGTACCACTTAAATAGGCAAGGACAGGAAATCAAAGAATGTGACTACCCCCACACCTGTAATTACTAGCAAATAACAAAATTCAGCAAACACTGACTAACTTCCAGTTCAGATAATATTCATTCCACACAGTTAAAATCAATTTAAATACTGTATTTTTTGAAAAAAAGAGCAGATAAAGGTACTTAAATTCTCTTATACGTCCAGTTGAATATAGCAAGTTCTTAGCTTGCCAAAGCTGAGGTTTTATATATATATATATATATATATATATATATATACATGTGTATGTGTGTATATGTGTGTGTGTGTGTGTGTGTGTGTGTGTGTGTGTGTATGTGTATATATATATATATATATATATATATATATATATACACACACACACACACATATGTATATGTATATAGTTTCTTCTACTTAACCATATAGAACAATTTTCATTATCCTCTTTCAAAATGTAACGGCCCTTGTAATATTTTGTTTCTCCCTCGTAAATCAAATTTAAAGTCCCTTAGCATTATAATGTCTATATTTACCCCTAAATATTTAAATATATGTTCAAACATTTCACTCCTTTCCAACAAATTTGTACTAGAAAATAAAACTACTAACTTAGTCCTGAATTATGAATTCACTAAAATAGCAATACCAAGACAGCTTTCACTTTCTAACCACCAGACTGCTTCATTCCCCATAAATTTGAAACTTGCAACTTATGTGAAGATGAATGTAACTTTATTAGAAGACACATAACATCCTTTTTCATAGCAGTACACCAACAGAAGTAAGAAATGCATCTCTCTGTATTTGTTATACTTTTGACATTCAAAGAATGAATGGAAAATATATCTTCTCCCCTTTTTATCAGCGTGATTCATAATATTGTTTTTCCTTTTTCTCACTTTGGCTCTACTTTTGACTGTAACTTCTTAATCCTTTGCAAAACTTTATGCAATAAATGGCCCTATTATAGCAAACATCTTCATCCTCTTCCATGATTAATTGTTCATCTTCTACCTCACTAGATACATATGTAGTATCTTATTTAGTGGTTTAATAAGCAACTTTCTCATTTTCATTGTTCATATGATCCTTCCCCAGGACCGTCTTACTAATGCTTTTTGTCTGAACATAGTCAATCTTATTATTAGATAAAAGACAAATACAATTTTGCCTAGACTATGTTATCTCTGCTTCAAAGTGTGAGCTCAGTGTGTATAATGACATCTCTATGAACTGTAACTGAAGTAGTGAGTTCTTTAACTATTGACAATGTTCTTTTTCAACTTATCTCTGTCCAAATATTTGCATTCTATATGAATAGAAATTGTGCATTTTTACCTTTTTTTAATCTTTTTATTACATTTTAAAAACAAAATGAAAAAAAGTATAACATTTAACAAAACATAATCAAATAACCATATAGAAGGTCCAAAACAAAAGTTTATGTTAAACAAAACCATAAATACTTTTCTAATAGATCACTAAGGTTTTGCCATGATAAATATTGATGTGTGACATTTAATGTTCTCATATAAACAGTTTGCAATGCTTTTTTACATTTCTCCCGGGATTCATGAAGCTTGTGCCAGGTGCAGGCGTAGCGCAGGCGGTATAATGCCAAATATGACCGCCGAGTGATTCAGGTACGATCCAATTCCACGTGCACTACCAGCGTACACCAGATCTCCGCAGCCCTCATCTTAGGTATGCTAATCACCCCATGCGCAGTGCCGCACCATGCAAATGAAGGTACATAGCAATTCATGAAGTGGTGCAGGCGTAGCGTAAGCCCACTGAAATGTAAACCAAAAAACACGGTTTACATTTTTCCAAACAGAACATCGGAGCTATGAAAGCGGACCAGACTCATGTATTACAAAGTTAACATATGCCAATGGCTAAATATAAAGCCAATGGCATAGGAAAAGATGCACAACACCTAAAAAACAACATTTAATGTCATGTCCACAGTAACGCAAAGTACAACCACAGGACATGTGTGCGCAAACGGGAACACAAAGAAAATATATACAAATGTCATAAAATCGCAATGTAATACAAATCATGATTTCACCATAATACTTAGTGGTATGCATGGTACACCACAACCAAGCTGCAAGGGTTGCTAAGGGTCTGTGACAGTGTTCGGCACAGTAACTAGGAATTAGTAGTCAATGCCATGCAAATGAGGCAGGTAATAGTGAATTGCAAACGTCCTGCCGGACTAAGGATGTACCATACGGTGCAGCGCTACAACACCGAGGAGTGGTTTAGCGGTATACATGACATCAGCAGTGGGGTGTGCCACCATAGCTGTAAGCACATTGGAGCAATGCAAATCCGGCCTGGCCATTGCTAAGCAAAGCCGCAGGACATGGGGTGGGGAGGTAGGTATAGCATTGTTTAGCTGAGAGCACATATGGTGCCCGAAAGCGCATGTGTACGGGGATGAAAACGTGCCCGAAACCCGATAAGCAGATGCACGCGCCGTGCACCATAGCTCAAACAGGAAGGTCAGGGGAAGAAAATAAGGAAATGTCGCAGTAGGGTAATTAAAGTACAACTGAGCAATTAACACCTATTAACTCACAGCGGGCAATCGATGGCAGCTGACAAGTCTGCTCTCAGAAACCTGCAAAACAGGATAGGGGAGGTGTCGGATTGCAAAGAAAAGAGAACTGTCATAGCAGAGCAAAGAAAATCTGCAGTAGACCGGCCATAGAACACATTACGCATGATAAGCCAGGTTTAGGAAAGTACAAATGAAAGCAGGCTGCTGGATGTATGCCAGAAAATGGGAGGTGAAACAAGAAATGTAAAGGGAAGGGCAAGAGGTAATCCATGGCAGCCAAATGTAATTCAACACCAAAGGCACCACAATAGTAGTTCCTGTCGTAAAACACATAAGATACCCTGTAGCTACGATCATACATACACACCCTATGACATCATCAGTGTTCACAGCACAATAGTATAAAGTGTGAAAGCACCTCACACACACCTGTGTATTCCCAAACACTGCACCATAGGTGTAAACAGACAGGGAACTTTTACAATGTACATGTTGGGAGCTGCCATAGCTGTGATTCATCACCATGTGTTAGTGACTGAAGGTGTTGTGGAGGATGATGCTGACAACCACCGCAGGCCCCGGAGGAGGAGAAGAGTGTTCAGACCAAGGGTAACCTACCAGGGGCTACATGATCTGGAGATAGTAGAGCATTACAGGGTGGACAGGGACATCTTACAGCAAATAATTGAGCTGTGCCGGCCACGCTTGAGATCCAGAAACAACAGAGGGAAACCCATCTCAGTGGACGAATGTGTAAGCTTGCGAATACTAGCCACAGGTACCTTTCAGAGGCCAACTGGAGATATAATGAGGATCTCACAGGCATCAGCATCCAGGGTACTACACCAGTTCCTGGATGCCATGTTACCACATGACAATGAGCATATATACTTCCCCCAAACTCAGGAGGAGTTAGCCAGTAATATGCATCTCTTCCACCATGTGGCACACTACCCAGAGGTACTGGGTGCGATAGACTGCACGCACATACATATCAAGTCACCACCTGGTGAGCATGGTAGGCGCTACATAAACTGCAAGGGATACCACTCCATCAACTGCCAGGTCATGTGCAATGCCCAGGGCATTATCATGGATGTATGTGCTGGCAGCCCTAGAAGCTACCATGACTCCCACATCTGGCATGCCTCACAGTTGTATCAGGCACTTGTCAGGGGGGACATCCCACATGGCCACCTTGTGGGGGATGCTGGCTATGCACTGGAGCTGTGGATGATGACTCCTATCAGAAATGCACACACACCCATGCAAGAATGCCATAATGAGGCACATGCAGAAACCAGAATCATCATAGAGCGTGTGTTCAGGATGCTGAAATCATGGTTCCCTTGCTTGGACATATCTGGTGGAGCCTTGCAGTACTCTGCAGGCACGTGTGCCCACATCTTCATAGTATGTGCCATGCTACATAATATGATCCTGCGGAAACAGCTGCAGCAGGGACATAATGGTGAAGGCCCTCACAGCCCACGCAATTGCCAAGGCCATCACAGGCACAGAGGGATTCAGACCACGAACGCCCTGTGCCAGCCCCAGTAGGCAGATGGAAGCGTGCCCAATATGCCTACGCCTTGGCAAAGAGGGAACGTATAGCACATACTCTGACAGTGTAGGCCCCTACAGACTGACACACCTCTCCACCTGCACACACAGTAAAATGGATGGCACACACATGACCACCTGTAAATTGTAATGTATAGGTGGCCTACTGTGTGAATCCTACATAGGCAGCCCTCAACCATTGCACACACAACAGCTATTGGAACAAGGAATGTCAACACCTGAACAGTACACGCACCTATCAGCATATGTTGGTACTGTATGTATAGGTTCCTAGGTACATCAGTAGGTACATGCCCGATTGTCAGAGGCCATTCATCAATCGAGGCAAACAGTGTCTGCTGTCACCACCACATCGAGTAACCAACTGACCCTCAGTGGAGCAGAGCCAATTGCGGGATCCATGTGTGTAATCACTGTTCCCCACACACTCTGCATGGATTCCCTGGTGTGTTAATGAGGGGCTCCATACAATGTAATCATGGATGTAGTGGCAAAGCATGGGGTGTACCCATGACAGGTATCTGTCACCCCAGCATGCTCCACCTATGGTTGTGTGAAGGTGTAGCACATTATAGTGTGTGGCTCACTGTGACATACATTCCCAATGCTGGATTACATCCATTAAACATCACTTGGACATACCATTAATAGGTCTCATCCATATGTAAACTAACTGAGTTACCCATTTGATTGCAGCATGGAGTAACAGCCGTAGTACAGTCCACATACAAAACGCCATAACACGTGTACAAATCCCAGATGCCCAAGTGGTAAATGCACTGACTGTCGTGCATGTTCCCGGTACCACATCCTGCAAGGGACATTACGTAATCCCAAAGGCACGAATAATGGATGGTGGATGCAGGTCATCAGATCAGGTTTAGCACATGTTAGTGGGAAAATGCGTTGCTCAGTACTGGTAAGCGTCGTTTAAGCATGACTATATGGATATGCACAAAACAGGGCTAAGCTTCTCTGAATATCCGGCAGATCATGGTCAATGATGTCCAGAACAGGTGAAACTAGCATTATTCACCCCTGTACTAATAGTGCCTGCTCTGAAGGTTAAAACAACCACTGCCAGGAGTAGAACACGCAATCATGTACACAATCACCTAACACTAAGCTACCCAAGATGTACCAATGGCAGGTGTGTAATGTGACAGGTTCGAACACAAATGTGCGGAGTCCAGGAAACAGTATACACCGACATGTACACAACAAAAGGTGTATTCTCCCTCTCACTCTCTCTCTCATATATTTTATATATATATATATATATATATATATATATATATATATATATATATATATACAATAGAGATAGTAAGGGAGATAGAGAGATGTATGTTGATATATACGGATTCACCTATATCTGCAAATATATAGATAGGTCAACGACATGTACACAACCATGGAGGTAGAAATAAATAGGATACTGCCAACTATGGAATGTGTCACATACTGACACGCGTAATCACGAGGCTTAAAGACCGAAAGAACACAGTACCGGAACACTGGAACTGCGTGTAATATTATCACGATATTAAGGGACATTTAGTTATCGCTGCCGGTGTTGCGGTCCACGTAGGTACTGTGTTCAACTGTGTTTGTGATTGCTGCAGTCTGTGTATGTGTGTGTTGAGGGTGCCGTGTGCGTTTCTGTGGGACTGTAATGTGTGTGTGTGTGTGTTTGCATCGTGTGTCTGTTAGTGCTAACTCATAGGTAGATCAGTATGGTAGGTGTGGTCATAGCTGGCTGTAGGCATACGGTTACCACCTGTCCCACTTTAAGAGGGACAGTCCCTCCCTGGGCAATTGTGTCCTGACAAAAAATATTAAAAAGGGCAAATGTCTGAGATTGTAGGACATAATTATGTCCCATATATTATGTAATAGTTGCATTAAGTAGTTATGCCTGTATCTACAAAACGTAAATGTTACATGAAACATGATAAGTAGCTGAAGTGCTACAAGAATAAGTATGTATTCAGGATAAAAGTATGTTCTATCCTGTGTACTGACCGTGGGTATGTGTCGGCTTGGAAACACTGATGTGTCTCCTGCAAATGTCCCACTATGGTCATTTGAAAAGATGGCAACCCATGCCAAAGAGGTTCAGTCACCAACACAACTGCAATGAGTGCAAATATCTGTGACATAAATACACAGGACAGCTGTCATTCAGTAACATTCCTTTACATATCGCTGTATTTCCAGAGGTATGGAAGTATCAACCTCACCTGCATACTATATAGAAACCAATTAACAATGACTCAACGTATAAGCCCGTAACAACCATAGTTCAGTCTACTAAGTGATAGGTCTTCAATTAGGGAAGGAGCCCACACACATATATGGAATAAGTAGAAATGCAGTCCCCACAAACCTGTATATGCTGTGTACACCCACCTACATCTCCCCCACACCTGAAACAATTGCAATACAGACTGTAATAGCATCACAAACATCCACTCACTCAATTACATCTGCAGAAGCTTTAACATACCTTGTGAGAGACCCATTTGTAAAGGCGCCATCTGAAATTGTAGCTGTTGTATAATGGAACAGACGGCGATGTTACAGGATTTGTTTGCAATAGTCCCTTATCAGACGGTTGAGATGACAGGTACACTCACATGTAGAACCACATGCTCTAGCCATCACACACAATCCACGGGGGACATGAATTCAAAATATCTGTGGCTCTACAAATAGCAGTTGCAATTCCTGACAACAAAACACATACAGGCTGTCTCCCCGAAGGTAGGGCAAAAGGGCAACGCCCAAGTGGAGAATTAAATTATACCCCACTGTTGCCGTGTAATTGGCGAATGGAGTAGCTGCACAGTTGATGTGCATGTAATAATTTACTTAGGAACACCAATTGGTGGCAGGAAACCACATGTTACAGGTATCGACGTATATAAGGATGACTTTCCATACATTCAAACCGTATGCTCATACCATAGAACCATTTAAACAGTAAAGGTGTAAGAGAGATATTTGCAAAGATTCGGAATGCTAACAAGGTATGTAGAACACTCAGTATGTTAGTGTACGTAGAGCTTGTTTTGTATTAATTAAAAGTGTACGCAATGCATAAAGTGGGAAAAGGTATTATGTAGTGATGTCTTGTTGAGAATAGTAACGCTTGTAAAAATTGTGTGTCCTGCTGTGGGCCACAAGGTAAACATCACATACACCACAAGGAATGTTACATGATGGCTTTAAACAGAACAATTCCACACCACCCGCCATCAGTGGTAGGGTATATCCAACAAGTACTTGCCATAGCAGGGGATAGTATATGTTGATATACTGTCATAGTAGGCATGTGTATGGCATATAATGACAATAACATGCCTAAGGTGGTCCTGCTGTGCAAGTATGCTTTGCATTATGGGATAATGTGTAAAATATGTGTAATGTACAGTATTGTAGGCAGATATGTCAAATATTCTACACAGCACAACTGTTATATCATGCAAACAAAAGGTATAGTCTATTGGCATGTACAATACACAATAACAGGATACATATGGCTTGTAGTCACGGGACACTGTAACAGCATGATAGCTAATCGAAAAGGACAAGGACATGTAATAACTTCACAGGTACATAGTGAGGTACTATGCTGTCTGGCAAGTCTATGTGTAAGCCCAACTACAGTGTTTACACTGGTGGCACCTCTCTAGGGTAGTGTCCTGTCTGTGAACAGCAGAGCCATGTGTTACCTGCACCTCTGTACATTACAGCCACTGCAGTGATCCCTGGTGTATCAGTGTGACCGCCTACAGAGTCACCTATGACCGGTGTGTTGGGTATGTTATAATACCCTATTGGCTGTAGGTGATGGGCACACATGAGTCTGTGGGCTATAAGTAATTGTTGTTGTGTTTGGTAATGGGGGCTGCCTCTGGTGCCTACACAGAGTATGGAGAGGTTCTGCAAATGTCGTACTCATACTATGTGTGGCCTGTGGTGGTGGAGATCTAGAGAGACTATGTGATGAGTGGGGTGTGTTGCAAATGTTAAATGTCACCAAATGAATGTCAGATCCAGTCTGGGTTGGTGATAGCATTACCCCCAGCATGGCTACATATGTGCATCTCCCACAGGCTGTAGTGTCGTATGTTGGGAGGTGAGCATTGACTGTGTACATGAGACAATTGCTCTATTGCCACATGTTTGCCATATTCATCATATAGACAGGCAATAGCACTGGTACGTGACACTTGGACATGCCTGTATATTCAACCATGTCCCACAAGATATGTGAGTTACATGTGTACAACAGCTGTTGTACTGTAAGCAAGCTGGAAATGTAAGGACAGACAGTGTACTTGTAAGAAATGAGTTGGAATGGGTGCTATAGTAATTAGTAGCTCATGAAGTGCTCACATGTTCTGAACAAGTGCTGAGCATGAATATGCAATACAGACAGGGTGTTGGATAATATCAACCCACTACAACCCACATGTGGAGATGACAGTCATAATTGGAGGTACTGCACTATTACCCTGCTGAGTATGGTCTGCAAGTCTATGAACCTTTATCAACGTAGATATTAGCAGTACAGAAGTAGATGACAGTACGGATGATTTTACACTGCATAGCATACCTGTGACAGGTCATAGGACATCATCACCCATACCGGGTTCCAGCTACACTGAGTATACTAGATGTACCTTCGTATGTCACAGGAGTGTTCTACCAGTGGCCTGTTGACAGAAGCAACACTACAAAAGGTGTCTGAGTGACATGTGCATATCACACCAGTGGCAGCTACTGTAAAACAGGGTTAATGTTGTGTACTCCCCCCTCACTGTAGCCCATACCACACAGACAAATGGGAGGCATCTGTGTATGTAAGGATGTGAATGTCCATGACCTAGGAGCAATAGCTGTCTCAGTGTTGTGGACAACATACAGAATGGGCTTTGTGGGTGAGGTGTGTGACATATGTGCACAATCTGACAGCTGATAATAGCATTGTCACCGATAGGTGAATAACCCTGCACCCATTAACTACCACCTAGGCAGTGGTCAACATTATGGACACTGTGTAAGGGATGGTGCTGTGCAGTTCACCTCCCTGAGTTGGTGACATCTCCAGGCCTATTAGGTAGTCATATGAGGCACCCATGTCATGACAGGGTGCCATCCATGAGCATGGAGATCATTGGAAAGGCATACTCAGCACTCGGGTGACCAATATTGGATCACATATCACCTTTAAGGGGTATTGGCCATGCATGGATGGGCGATACCAGCCTTCACAATCCTCACCTCCACTATGCAGCATGCTGGCTACCTTGCATAAAGACATGTGCTACACTGTGATGTTGGACATGCTACACATACATATCCTGATCTGAAAGACATACGTCATGGACAGCCACCATCCTACTACAAGGATCACCACATGCTGGACAGATCCCTGTGCCATACATGTTACATACTCCTGCCATACCATGCAACCCTGTTCATCAAAGCTGCACATGTCATCTCTGTCATACATGGTGCGATGACCGCATGGTAGATGTATTATTAACTGTCTGGATCAGTAATGTGGCACTGATGCACCTCGCGGTGGCAAAATGGCTGTCAGATACAGCTAGAAAACCTTGCCCGTACATGCTATAGTTGATAACCATCGCTGCAAATGATGTCCGGCTAGCCATTGTCCCATGTCTATCACATGTGCAGCACAGGCGATACGTGGCACGATGTTGAACTGCTGTACAGTGCCATGTAGATGTATATGGTAAAACACATGCATGTAAAGGTTTCCGTGCATATGTGTGCATTGTTGCTGCTCATGTCCATTAAGGCAGTGTATGTGTTGATATGTGACATATTCACAGCATCAAGGTCAACAGCATTACTGTGGACATATCCAGGCATGTGCAGATAGGTAAGAACACCAGTACAGGCAAACAGACATGCCCACATCAAGACAGCATTCACATGGAGTATGAACAATGTAATGAGATGACACACATATATGGTGATGATATCCAATGCATAACGTGTGTTACACATGTGTGACACAAACATGGCAGTCATGTCAGTGTCATGACGATTTGCAAAGATAACTGTTCAGATGTACTAGATTTAATACAAATGTATGTGCAGCTGTATCTCTGTACATCTCTGTGATACTGTGACTTGTCTCCATCATTATGTCTTCCAGATAATGCCTCATTCACGCCTGACAGCGTATAGCCACCTGGAGGATGATGCCCTCATCCCATACCTCCATGAAAACTATGAGGTGTTGTTCAGCCATGTACCACAGCTTGCCCAGCAGCGTGACAACCTGTGGCAGGACCATCGCAGGAGGGTTAATGATGTGGGTGGCCATAACCGCACCTACCAGCAGGTGCACAGACACTGCACGGACCTGATACGACATGCGAAACAGCGTGCCAATGCAATCACCAGGGAACAAGGTGGAACAGGTGGTGGGCCACCAACCCAGCCCCCACTCACACCCACCGAGGAGCTTCTGGCCAGCCTGGGGATACCCTCAGAACAGCATCCACAAACACTAGCTGCCATCGTGGAGGTGGGTGTCTCCCAACCAATGAGCCTGGAGTTGCCTGGTAAGTCACTACTGCACATATGACTATTATATCCCATTTAGTTGCATGTGTCACTGTACAATATGTAATGTAACATCATATGCAAGGTATGTTTATACACATGCCGCATACTACAGTATGCTACCCTGTGTATGCACACATGTGCATACTATATGCTATTGTACAGGCGAATGTGTTAACATGCACAGTGTACCCTGTGGCTGTCATACAGTCATGGATAATGTTCAAACTGCTGTGTCACCCCTACACAGGTACCTCTGACATGCCGCACAGACATCAGTCTGTTGCAGGTGAGACAGTTATCAGTATCAGGCATGTTAATGCATATCTATACGCCATGTGGCCAGTTAACACATGTACACAATGTATGGTCCAGTCACGATATACAGGTCGCATCTGTCATCATTCACACTGGCTACCCATGTGCAATATATACAAACTAAATGAAACACCGACATGAAATCACAGTATCTGTCATTGCTAGATGTGTGGACAGGTGTGCATACAATGGTGGAGGTGTTCAATGTAGGCATATGTACTATACATTGGAACAACACATGTGTGGTACGCAAACAGTACCACACAGTGAGCTGGGATATGGGCAGCCCACAGGAGTCACCATTGTGTAATATGCCCCTGCAATGGGTGCACACATTGTGATGTGCCATCTGATATGTCCCAGACATGTAGTGTTCCGGCTGCAATATTGTCTCACTATCCCATAATGCATACCCCACATACCAAACATACAACCCGTTGTCTGCATAGCCCTGTGGACAGTGACATATCTGACATCTATGGGTGTATGTCATATGGGACAACACAGACATGTGAGATAGATGGCCATCACAAACATTTGGCCAACACATGTTCACACATGGCCATGGCGGAGGGCCAGAGACATGTAGCCACACAGTAATTGTGATGTGTATACACCCTGTTGCACATTGTCCACACATGGTCCAACTATAGCCTTAGTTGACTGATTATATAGTTGATGTGGAACACTGGACATCCTAAATGCCTGTGCACAGCTAGTGGAGGTGTCACTTAATTCGACCATATAAGATGTGTTGAACATCACGACTGTGTCATAGCATGACAGTAGTCACCTGTACAGCTTCCACAGACATTGACACCACATCAGGCCACAGATACAGTACATTTCCCTTGCTGCTGTAGGACATCACTGTCAGCCGTGCACCTTGTGTGTGTGTGGTACATTAATGTCATGTGGGGCATGGTGTATTGACAAGTCTGCCATGTGTGGACATGGTTGCCAGGCAGCTAAGACTTTGTAGCAGTTGTGCAGGGGTGTCATCCGTAGGTCTTCCTGTGACCTGTCACATGACACAGCATGGTTTGGTGTGTATGCACCTCAGCGACGTGGGTCACAATCCACAGTTATGTAATGTGTATGCAGGCAGTTATGGCTATGCACTGTGTGCATATTACACACTGTATAGCACTATAGATGCCTCATGATGCCATGCAATGGCACAGTGTCTGTACTTCACACTGTATAGCAATGTAGATGCCTCACACTACCCTTCAATGCTCATGCACATTTGCTAAAAGTGCATTCTATCTGTAGGGCATACAGACAACACTGCAATGTGATACCCATTACAACACTGTAAATGTGTCAGGACACCATTGTGTCAGACATGTATGTATGTCAAAGCACACATCAGCAGATTACATGTCAAGGTCACTTCAGCCATGTGTACTGTTAACCTGTGCTGGTCCACATGGTGTATCACAGGGATGCATGCTTACTACCATGATTGTGTGAACTGCATGGCTACTGATATGACACCTGCTTGCTGCTGTGTGCAACCCAGGGATGTATGCTAACTGCCACTATTAATGTCTGAGCTGCATGCCGTCTACTGTATCACATGCATGCTGCATGCCATCTGTCAAATCACATGCATGGTGTGTCTGTATGTCTGTGTGTCTATTGTAATGTAGAGTCTTTCTTTGCATTCACAGGTGATGTAGGTGCGTTACCCTCCTGCGGTCCATCTGATGTTAGTGTCCCCACAGATACTAGCAGTGATGAACATATGCATGAGGTACAGGCAGGGTTGTCAGGGGCTGAATCTGTGCCAGTGGTTACCATCCCAGCTATGTCCCCCTCTTCCCCGCACACAGTTCTCATGTCAACACATACCCCATCACCAGTGGCCATAGAGGAAGGACAGTCAGCGTGTGTTAGCTCGGAACAGGAATGTGTGGTGGCTACAGAAGGTGTCTCTCCACACCATGGTGTCAGTGTAATGACTGCAGATGTGTCACACAGGCATGTGGCCAGTGCTGCTCGTAGGAGGACCTCTGGCAGACATGCACCTGCAGGACAGAGCGCAGCAGCTGGTGTCACCAGACGCATGTTCCAGACTGTAATGGCGGCACAGACACGTGCTGAATGGCAGAACAGTGAAGGGCAGAGGCTTCAGAGGGCTGCTATCCGTACTCTAAATGACAACATCCAGGCATTGGCAAATGCTCAACAGCAGATTGCTGATGTTCTGGACAGGTGATTGGGTGACATGGTTGGAATCCTTGACCGTGGCATGGCAATCCACGAGCATGAGCTGTCTGTGCTGGAACATCTGGTAGGAGTGAGGCGTAGGACACGTGGATGTAGGCCAGCTACACCACCTAGTGCAGGTCAACGTGAATGAGCCACCTCACATGCCTGCTCCCATAGTGCCGGTAGCAGTAGCAGTGCAGCTGGTGCTGCACTGTCCACACCAGGACACAGTAGGCCACATGGATGTGGCAATGGACATTCCCAGTGGGGACACAGTTCCAGTGGACAAGTGTCATTGGACAGTAGCCAATCTGTACCTCCGCCTGGTAGTGCCTGTTCAAACCCTGGCAGGCACAGGTCACGTGGTCGTGGCCAGACACAGTGAGCTGTACATCCTGGTCTGTACAATCTGGAGCTGTCAATAATACCCCTGTGTAAGCCTGACAAAAGGCAGAACTGTGTGCACACATACACGCACACAGCAGAAACATCTGTAGGGCACCACAACACCCACATGCATAACGACCACACATGTCCAATCAGATCACCAGACCTTATCCACGCACATGATGTCATCCACTGGTGCAGCCTATGCCCCTGGCAATCATTATTACCCCTGTGCATATGATGATGCCTGTGCCACATCCTTGTCATCCACACCATTGGTGCAGGGACATGCTCATATGGTCTGATGCATAGGGTGAACAGAATAGTGAGATAAGTGTATATGACATTAGTTATGTACTGTTGACACGCACCAGACATACCATGTAGTAAGGTTTATAATGCATTGTTATATGTTCACAGTATGTGTCTTGGTAACAATGGTAACAGCATGTTGGTAATTATGCCCTGCTTCCCTCCTTAAAGTCTAATTGCATGTGCCATTACGTTACAGTGTTTGCAGTTGGAGTGCATTGTTGTATGTTCACAGTGTGTGTTTTGGTAACAACAGTAACAGCATGTTGGTAATGATGCCCTGCTTCCCTCCTTAAGGTCTACTTGCATGTGCCAATAAGTAGCAGTGTTTGCAGTTTCACATGTGTAAATGCGGAGTACTCACAGGCATGTATGGCAATACCAGCATTCTATACATATCCTCAACCTCACTGTTAGGCTACCATTCCACAGATGTCCACACATCTACTAATCCAGAAGCATGTGGTCTGTTTAATAGGCTACAGTGGCTAGAGACGTGACATCCATACCAGGTCACATCACAGGTATGTTGACATGGTGTGGGGGGTTTACACAGCGGTCTGGCCGATGATAACGTTAGAAGCCACTTGATAGCACGAAGCCTCACTGTGTAGCAGTAATACCCTGCCACATTACAGGATGAGAACACACACAGACATACACAGAAACACACAGTAACATGCCCACACTCACGGGGTCAACAACACTATAACACACACTTGATAGTGTTGAGGTGAGGACCCGTGCCTATGTGGTAATCACCCTCACAGTACTGTGCACCCACACGACGTGACACAGAGAATGAACATGTACAGGTAGCCAGTAAGGCTGAGACCGATGGCATCAACAGGGTAGTAGACTGCATCACCATGAGGGGTTAGGGATCCTGTCTGTTCTGTATGGTAGCATACACCCTCACTCCATGCACCAGACAGCCATACATACATGCACACACACACACTGTGGAGTCCACAAATGTTATTTACATACAGATAGCTGACATGTGTGTGTGATACACACACCACCCTTGCCTACGTCATGCTTTCCACACTGCCGTATGTACAGATCTCTACAACAGTGTACAGGGGTGTGTAATAATTGGGATGTATTCCCCACCATACATGGCATATATGGTCACACAAGCAAACACACATGGCAGTACTGTGAATGATACACCTGCTATATGATGATACATCTGACAGACATGCAGCAGTATTGGCCAAATTATGTGTACCAATGCTACCTTCAGCAATTGTGCTGCTATATGCAAATGGGAGGATATAAGTGTTACAGGTGTCAAGTGACTTACAGTCAGTAACACCCTGACCGCTGTGTAGGTTGTATGTCTTCACCGTCAAGTAACAGTAACATAGCGTACTGTTTGCACATAGAATAGTAGGATGGCTTGTGACACACCTGTGAGCCGTCTTCAGCAAACATCCATCTGCAAAGGTGGATCACCACTTTATGTACACACATGCATCCATACCTGATGTACATCCTACCATACTGTCAGTATTTCACCATATACAGGTGTCAATGATGGGGCTGCATTGCAACTGCATGTTGTAGTTAGGCACAGATGAATTACATACATCAGCTACTGCACATGCATGGTAGCTGCATGTACACCACTACATGTACATGTGTGTTGGTCCTACATGCCTGTCATGTAGCCATGTTTGTATGCATTGCAATTGGTGGACATGTGTGATGACATACATAACACATGGACTGTTGTATGATATGATGGTTGTCATGGGTAACTAGTACAGAGGGAATGTTACATTGATCATCATTGCTACCTTATGTACTGTTAGCATTCAACAGCCATGGACCTACCTTCCATGTGCATGCATGTGATTGCTGTAGCCACTTGTCTGCACAGAGGACAGCAAAACCTATGCTATGTACATATGTGTGTGTGTGTGTGTGTGTGTGTGTGTGTGTGTGTGTGTGTGATCCATGTACATATCCACTACGATTACATGTATGTCATATACAAACATGTGTGTTCTTTGGTGTACAGCGACAGTCATCTGTTACAGCTGTGTAAGACCCAGAGCCCCTCTTATGTGTACAGCTGACCTGGTTATGAACAGTGGTATCATTGCATTGCATAACACATGATGGAACCCTGTCAGTACATGTGTAGTCTGCACAGTTGCTGTAGACCTATGTAGAGTCCACTGGTCATGAGTCACATGTTGTTGTGGTAATGTATGGATGTGTATTGCTTGTCCAAGGACATGGTGATGTCTGAGGACTACATAGTAGAATGCGGCATTTACCTCTGTGATCTGCACCTGAGACATCTGTGATGGCTCTTGAGTGTGTACTGGTCAGTACATGTGAGTGGCCTTCATGTAAGTGGGGACAGTAACACCATACTGTGCCCTTCTGTGTTTAGATTCCGTGTGCATGCAAGACAGCCCTTCACTACTACTAAATGTGTGAGCATGCCCAGTACACCGTTGTGTAGATGGACACACAGTACATTCCAAACTGTGCCCTTCCATGTTTAGAATCCGTATGCATGCAAAACAGCCCTTCGCTACTACTAAGTGTGTGAGTATGCCCAGTATGCTGTTGTGTAGATGGACACACAGTACATTCCAAACTGTGCCTTTCCGTGTTTAGAATCCATGTGCATGCAAGACAGCCCTTTGCTACTACTGTGTGTGAGCATGCCCAGTACGCCATTGTGTAGATGGACACACAGTACATTCCAAATGTATGTGTGATACTAAGTGTGTGAGCATGCCCAGTGACACCTTGTGTCGGTTATGTGCCTCTGTGTATGGGCATGGCCATTGACATCCTGTATAGCGATGGTGGTCATCCAGGCAACAGATGTCCATACCCCACATCAGGATGGATTCCTACATTGAACACACTGGTTGACTGTCTTGAAGGGTGTACTGTCTTTGGCGTGTCTCGTATCTATGTAGTGTTGTAATAGTGCTCCGTAGATAGGCGGTTGTCCCGCTCACACCACTGCCGTGTGTTTGTCTACGTTTACCTTGGGACAGTAATATGCTTTTAGACTGCTCACTCTCTATATATTCCCTTTCGGCATCTTTGCCTTTGTGGATGATGTCATCCACCTAGAAGTATGCCTCTGGGAGTGCTGTGTTCCAGTAATCTCAGTAGCGCATTCTGTAACTGCATAATGTTGTAGTGTGATAAGGTAGTGTATGTTCGACTCCCAGCCCTGCCAAGTGTATGTGTGTGTGTGTGTGTGTCTGTGTATGTGTGTGTGTGTGTGTGTGTGTGTGTGTGTGTCTGTGTATGTGTGTGTTTCCAGCTGCCTGGGGACAGAGTAATGATTTTAGACGGCTCACTCCCCATACATTCCCTATCGGCGTTTTTGCCTTTGCAGATGATGTCATCCACCTAGAAGTATGCCTCTGGGAGTGCTGTGTTCTAGTAATCTCAGTAGCACGTTCTGTAACTGGGTAATGCTGTAGTGTGATAAAGTAGTTAGGTGTATGTTCGACTCCCAGCTCTGCCAAGTGTGTGTGTGTGTGTGTGTGTGTGTGTGTGTGTGTGTGTGTGTGTGTGTGTGTGTGTGTGTGTTTCCAGCTGCCTGGGGACAGAGTAATGCTTTTAGATGGCTCACTCCCCATACATTCCCTATCGGCGTTTTTGCCTTTGCCGATGATGTCATCCACCTAGAAGTATGCCTCTGGGAGTGCTGTGTTCCAGTAATCTCGGTAGCGTGTTCTGTAATTGCGTAATGCTGTAGTGTGATAAGGTAGTGAGGTGTATTTTTGACTCCCAGCCCTGCCAAGTGTGTGTCTGTGTGTGTATGTGTGTTTCCAGGTGCCTGGGGACAGAGTAATGCTTTTAGATGGCTCACTCCCCATACATTCCCTATTAGCATCTTTGCCTTTGCGGATGATGTCATCCACCTAGAAGTATGCCTCTGGAAGTGCTGTGCTCCAGTAATCTCAGTAGAGCATTTTGTAACTGCGTAATGCTGTAGTGTGATAAAGTAGTTAGGTGTATGTTCGACTCCCAGCCCTGCCAAGTGTGTGTGTGTCTGTGTGTGTGCATGTGTTTCCAGCTGCCTGGGGACAGAGTAATGCTTTTAGATGGCTCATTCCCCATACATTCCCTATCGTCCTCTTTGCGGATGATGTCATCCACCTAGAAGTATGCCTCTGGGAGT
Source organism: Protopterus annectens (assembly GCF_019279795.1). Lineage (NCBI taxonomy): Eukaryota > Metazoa > Chordata > Ceratodontiformes > Protopteridae > Protopterus > Protopterus annectens. The sequence goes on from NC_056733.1 coordinate 1,332,852,622, forward strand.
GCTGTGTTCCAGTAATCTCGGTAGCGCGTTCTGTTACTGCATAATGCTGTAGTGTGGTAGACTAGACAGGTAGGTGCTCAATTCCAAGGCATGGCAGGTGTGTGTGTTTGGCAGTTATACCGTATGTGTTGGTATCTGTGGGTGGCTAGCTGCGAGATGTGTTCAGTGTGTTTTTTGCTGACCTATATAGTGTCCACAGCCCGCATATTCCACCAAGACACTGGGTTGTCAACACATACATTCGCCAATAGGTCTGGTGAGTAACTGTCATCAGCCCTACTCTTACCCTTGATACGGTCTGACCCGTGTGATGCAACAAAACACACGTGCCTTGATAGTAACAACACTACATGATGCAGGTGGCACATGTAGTTTCCTTTTCATTCCTGTCTAATGCTTTCCTGTCATGTGGCCCACTGTTGTGATATAAATGCCATATCTACATATGTGTGTACATGTATATATGTGTGTGTATGTATATATATATATATATATATATATATATATATATATATATATATATATATATATGTATATGTCCATGTATATATGTATACAAATAATATATATGATATATGTAGATATAGAGGTGGACATACATGTGAACATATATGTCTAGGGACATCAGCACTATTGAATGTTTGTGCCGGATGATCTGTACGTGATAACTTGGGATCTATGCATATCTGCCATGGCGTGGTGGTAATGCACATCGTCTGTAGTGTGCAGGGTCATGGGTTGTTGTCGTGTAGACACCGGTTATTTTGTTGCTGGGAAGACCATGGGACATCGAATATGGTGATAGTAAGGCACCTGTTGCCAGTTGTGTATGGATCTGAGTGATACTGAGCAGTGGTTATTAATTTGGAGATTCGGTATGGGTCATATAACTATTCATTAGAAGACTATACTATGCAGATGAGGTTGACAGTAGTGTATCCCATTTATCACCAGGGTGTGATGCAGGTCCCTGGAGTGTATATGTGTAGTCAGCCGGGTGCAGGTCTCGAATATAGCTGACAGCATGGGAGGGGGGTCAGGCATACTGTAAGTACATTGCAGAACTGTGCCTCAGGAGTGCTCCTGCCTTAGCACGCCTAAGCTAGGGGTGTGTCTATACCTGCCTGGTGACATTGGGAGGAATGACAGCAGTGTTGCGGTAGTCAGGGTGTACAGGCTGCACAAACAGGTGTTGATCAGCACAATCAGCAGATGGCATTGCCAGCCTGCACCTAAACAGTATGGTAATGTGAGCAAGCAGCATACACACAGGTTTCGTCTGCACTCTACACCACCAGTGTATACCTGTGGGGACATTTCACAACACAGTCCAACCAAATGAGAAGGGCTGCAGCAGGCAACATATACCAACATGTGCAGGAGACTGGGGCAGTGAGGATGTGTATGCTGCCGAACAACCCTTACTGGGGTGACATAAGACTTTATAGATCCAGGGTGACTTACCAGGGGCTACATGGGCTGGGGATGGTGGGCACTATGGGGTGGACAGAGACCTCCTACAGTGGCTTGTTGACCTGTGCCTGCCACACCTGACACATCAAACAGGCCGAGGGAAACACATCACAGTGGATACCATGGTATGTGTTGGCCTAGTTGTACTAGCCACAGGTACCTCACACAGCACAACTGGGGATATCATGGGTATCTCACAGGCATCTGCATCCAGAGTATTGCACCAGTTCACAGACGACATGTTAACACAGGCTAGTGAGCACCTACATGTCCTCAACACACATAATTAGTAGACCAGCAATATGCATCAGTTCAACCACATGGATGACTACCCTGGGGTACTGGGTGCTATAGCCTGCACACACATACACATCGAAGCACCACCCTGTGAGTGGGGTAGGGCCTAAAGTCACTGCAGGGGCATACCCTCCAACAGCTAGGCCATATGCGATGGCCAGGGTATGAGATTGAATGTGTGTGCTGTCTGCTCTGGAAGCTATAATGATTCCGATATATGGCTTCTGACACAGCTGTACCACACCAATGCCAATATGGACATCCCCTACAGTCTCCTAGTGGGGGATGCTGGGTAAACACTGGCATCGTGGCTGATGACACCCATCGGCAATGCACACACACCTGAACACTCACACCATAATGAGGTGGATGCACAGGAAAGACATATACTTGTGCATGTGTTTGGGATGCTCAGTTCACGGTTCTGGTATCCGGACACATCTGGTGGAGCTCTGCAGTATTCACTAGCTACATGCATACAAGTTGTTATGGTATTTGCTATGTTACACAATCTTATCCTGCAGTAACAGTTGCAGCAGGAACAGCATGGGGCAGGGCCACACAGCCCAACACCATTGCCAAGGCCTGTACAGGCACAGTGTGACTTGGTGAAGGAACTATCTGAGCAGGGCACAGTTGGCGAAAGCCCGTGCACAGTATGACCTGCCCTTGGCAAAGAGGCAACACAAGGCATATGCACTGACACAGTAGGTACCCACAGATTTCCCCTCTCTGACCCGCTCACAGTACAATGGATGCCAAACATGACACTATCTGTGCTCGGCCAGGTATAGGAGGTGCACTGTGTGCATCCAACATAGGCAGCCCTCCAGCACCGTCCTTGAGTCCAGAACACACCCAGGGTATGTCTATTGACCTAACAATTGGCAGTTGTATTATATACTTATTTTATAGTTTTGCAGCTCTCATTTTTAAAATTATAAAAACTATAAAATAAGTATATATATTGTTTTGCAAGTTCCTTTTGTTGGTTTTTGATTCAAGTTTATTTATCTGTCCAACACATTGTGATGCTTTTAGTATTTATATATTTATTTTAAAGTTCTTTTAAAAAATGTGCATGTTTTTATCTACTTTCATCTGTATTTGTGGAAAGTTGGTAGGTTGTCATGAATATTTTAGTTACAGGATTTAATTGGTGTCAATTAAACAATTGTTTTAACTACTAATTAGATTGGGAGGGGTATATAAGCAGGCACAGCCTTCATTCTTTCATTTTACATCTGAGGAAGTCTGGTGGACAAAAACGCTTTGTATTGTGTGGCGTTTATGTGATTAAACCTGCTGCTGCTTACACCTACAGGCTCGTGTTTTATCATTACCTTCTGCCTCTTTGGGTGCCTGTTGTGGTTTTATTGGTTCATATTATATGCGTGTTCCTCATACGATCTGCTCCCATCTGCCTGATACATGGGAACCGATACTCTGCAATGCTGACATTGTTAATGCAGCTGTCCGCCGAGTCATGATACGCATAACTACTGTATATTTTCCACCTTTCAGATTGCACGACGGGAGACTGTAGGAGTGACACCTTTCCCACTTTGCATGGGACAGTCCCTCATTAGGCATATCTCATGTGACAATACCAGACCTCTCCACCAATCGGGGACACATTTCTACAGAATCAGGGACAGGTCAAGAAAATATCAGGGACACTTTTAAAAAAGTAGTGCTATGAACTTGAAACATTGACAGAATCAGAGCATATGACTCAATACACATTTTCTGAAGTAAAAGTAGTTTATAACTCTTACTTATTGTCATTAGTCATTAAGTGTAATTCACCACCTTTCCTTCAACAGTCACTAATTTTAGGAGGGATTAAGAGGGACAGAGTTAAACTTTCAGTCAAACTCAGGGATGTACCTGAAATTCAGGGACAGTTGAGAGGTATGGACAATACTCTAGCCATTGCAACTGTCTTGATTAGGGGACATTCTCATGTTGTACGTGTCTGTACTGGTTGCTTGTTACAGGTCTTGTATACCTGACACGTCGATATGTTATATGTAGTAGCATAAGCAACTTTACTGCTGCTAGACTATGCTTTTATTTGTGCTGATATGTATATTTCTGTACTATACATGGCTGTAGGTATGTTCTGCCCTAGTACGTCTGACATTTCTACAGAGCAGGTCCCACTTTGACCATTCAGAATATAGACCCTATATGTAGAGCTATCACATGTGTAAAGGCAACACATACCCACAGCCAGTAGTAAACTGATGACTTCCACGGTTTGCATACGTTAAGGTTATTCATGTAGCATTATAATGGATAATACTGTTTCCTATTACATGTAGCTGCTTCTGATACAACAAATTAATTTCTGACACCACTACACACACTATATAGCCTCCATTCCCGAACTCACAGGCCATGTGCCATAACTGTCATTTTGCAGGACACAACTGCCCAGACAGGTGTGTGTCCCTCGCAGGCGTACGGGTGTCGAACCACTTCTATTATGTTATCATCTACCTTAGGTGGTCAGCAAATTATGAACTTTCCGTCAGTAGCAGAACTCACATACCAATGGGTGTGAATGAACACTGTATCAGGAGCAATTCATAACACCCTGTGGGACACATTTAGATGATTGGTTCTATTAACCAGACACATTTACAGTCACAGAGCATATGTATTCATTCACGTTTGTCGAGGTACATGCTGTTTATGACTCATACATGTTGTCATCTGTCATTACCTGTATTCCGCCACCTGTTCACCTAATATCACTAGTTCTGGAAGTGTTTAGTTGGACTTTGTTACATTCTGATACATAACTATGGACGTCCATGCTAATCGGGTACACGGCACTGATTTGGTCTCTATGTATTCCCCCGATGGTTTACAGACTATCCGGTAGATGTGCTCTTCAGGTTTGGGAGATGTAGGCGTATGCTATGCCCACATAGGAATATTAATGACTTCCACTGGGTGGGCCTACTTCATCTCTGCCAACCAGCACCTGCACACTTAAGCCCATTATTGCATACCCATTGTCCACCTACCTGGCACCCCTCTACAGCAGTCATGACAAATACTTACTGCGAGCGCAGCTGGGGTATGAGCACACCCCTACACATTGCCCACTCTTCCTGTCTCGGGACACATGTCGTACGTTTTGTCAACCCATGTATTATCACACTTGCACAACCTACTGTTCCATGTACACCTACATCCTGCTCGTATTAGTGTCAGCAGATTCACACGTACCCTGAATTTATGGGTCCCGCAAGGGACACCGTTATCTATGTTTAAAGTGTAGACCTTGCAGATCTCTCCCACTGGTACTTTCCTACCTGTGTTTTGGACAGCGGCAGTGTATTGATCTGTATTGCCTCTCTGTATGTCTGTCTGGCCTAGCTGGGCGATGTGAGGGGTACAACGTTTATTTATTGGACCTCCCAGTCACATATGCCCAGGCTGTAAATATGTTACCCCTAATTGCTGTGAAGTAACCTATTTATGTACATGTGTATATCTACACTGACATATATATTTTATTTTGTGTGTATGTGTATATATCAATACCTGTTGTTTGTGTATATATATATATATATATATATATATATATATATATATATATATATATCCGTAGTATATCCTTGTGTGTGTGTATATATATATATATATCTGTATGAATATATATGTGTATATAAATTAATATAGATATATGTACATATACATTTTTATCTATATATACATCTGTGTGTTCGTTAACAAATACATTTCCCGGACATGGACACTTACACATGCATATTGGATTTTATCTCTACTTCAACAGCATATATTGCCTTAGTCATTATGACACCGACACTTCACTCCGGTGAAGTTGTGATCAGTATATTGCATGTTATACAGCGAACAGATGTCGCACATTTTTCATGTCTGGGGTGCTGTGTTACCAAAAACAGCCATTCAAAGCTTACAAGCAATTATTCAGTCACTAACAAAAGTAGAGTTAAAGCAACAATGCTACAATAAGGCACTCTGTGTTCATTGTTGAAAGCGGAGTTATACTATACATAACAAAAAGTGCATATCTGAAGATAAATATACACTAGTTTAGATAAAACACATATATTAATTAAAATCTTTCAACTGCAAGATTTCATAAAAGATATATATGTATATGATGTATACATGCATAAATGTTCTGTGCACAGAAATTAGTACTGAAACATTTCTTACCACTTCACATGAATTAAAACTGGTGAACCTGTCTAACATAGATTCATTATGTACATCAACAATTCCATATTACCTAAACAAGTATAAGGAGCGGAAAATTCAGCTAACATATAACCTCCTGGACTTCAGGATAGGTTTCAGGGAGGCTTTCCCATTTAGTCCTCTCCCTTTATCTGCTCTAAACCTTAAAATCCATTTCATTTCCCTCCCTTCAGTGTTATGGTAATAGATATCATAATACCCCTTGTCAGGGAAGAAGATATTAGAAATTGCACTGAAGAAGAACTCTACTTTTGTTAGTGATTGCATAATTCCTTGAAAGCTTTGAATGGCTGTTTCTGAATATATTAGAGAGAGCTGTTAGAGTATGTGATTTCATTAATGGTCTGAAGAAGCTACAAGTGAAAGCGCTTACCAGTGTACACATTAAAGTTCTACTTTTTTAACTGAATCTCTGGTGTTTTTGATGCTGCATGGTTGTCTCTGCTGCTTGGCTTTATTTGGATTATTTATCAAACTTACTTGCAGTGGGACATCTACCCTGAGGAGTGTTTTTGCTTTATTATTTTATAATCAATGTTTAAAAGAGAAATAAGGTGATAAGAGGAGCAAATTTTTGTATCTTTATCTTGTTTTAATATAGGCAAAATCAATAAAAAATTCCAAAAGGAAAGAATATTTGACGTATTTTTAACTTCCTCAAATGCTTTTAACAACATTTATAGTATATTAGCAGGAATTATTTTATGCAATTCAGGGATTATACCATCCAACCCTGGAGCCATATTAGTTTTTAGATTTTTAACTTGTTCTTTCAGTTCTTTAAAAGAGCATGGTTTACCTGTTCTTAAGTTCTGCCATTTAGTTAACTTATGTTTTATATGATCTCTTAGGAGGCTGTCAGTTATTTTATTTTATTTATTTCGCATTTGTTAACCAGGTTAGTCCAACTGAGTTTGCAAACAACTTGTGTCTTTCCTGTGGACTGTTGTTTTATCAAACAAACCAATTTTCAGTGGAGACCCAAGGGGAAATGCCTCAGCAAACATAAGTAAAGATAAAGTGATAATATACAAATATTAAATAACAATCACAATACAAAACATTGTAAAAAAAAAGTTATTAACTATTTGCATTGCATTGATAGTAAGCAACCCATTTTCAGTGGAGACCTAAGGGGAAACGCCTCCAGCAAACATAAGCAAAGATAAACATACAGGACAAAAACTATTAAAAATAAAAATGCAAATATAAAATTAATTATAAAGTGAAAAACAAAAGAAAAAATTATGGACATAAAGGGTTGCACTGATAGCAGTGGTCTAAATTTATTACATATAAGAGTAAAAACAAAAGGATAATCATTGTTCAAAATAAGGAAAATGTACAGACATTGATAGGAAGCGGGGGGAAAGATAAATAATGTGGAGACTGGAAGGGGGAGAGAAAGGAGGTAGCTATAGTAGTAGAGCTGAGGGTTTAGGAGGTTAGATTAAGCAGAAGTTACTAACAGAGAAAGAAAGAAAGTTAGGAGATGCAAACAGGTTATACAGTAGGACAGACTATGACTATGTGTGGTCAAGGCAACAGCAAAATTTCAAGTTTAGTAGGTGGGATTTAAGCTCCTTTTTAAAACAGGAAAAGGAAAGGTTGAAGCTAATATGGAGAAGGAGTTTGTTCTAATTTAGCGAAACAGCATATTTGTAAAGTAGTTTGCCAATATTCCTTTTGGGTTTATAAACTGAGAGAAGATGCTGATCAGCATTCTGGAGAGGCCAGGGTGGAGAGTAGAGAGCAACATGGGAGGCGAGAGCAGAGCAGGCAGAGGGGTTGTTGAGTATGGAAAAGGTAGTGTGGAGTTGCAATTGTCGGTGAAGTTGTGGAAATTCCAGCCACTGAAGTTTGTTTAGTGAGAGGCAATTTAGTGAGAATGGTTGGTTTAGTATAAATCTGCCAATTTTGTTGTATGTTTGTTCCAGTTTCTGCATTGAGGTAGTTTGGATATTGGTAAGGATGGGGGAAGCGTATAGAAGACTAGGTAAGAGAAATGCCTGCGCAAAAGTGCATTTAGCAGCAGTGGTGAGGAAATTTTGTTCCTATAAAGTAGTCCAAGTTTTTGGTGTTTTTTTTTTGATTGCCTGTTGTATGGGCAGGTCACATTTTAGTTGGTTATCAATTAACCCAAGGAGTTTGGTGTGTGAGGCAGGGGAAGATAGTGGTGCCATCTAATGAGGAAAGAGAAAAGTTGGATTTAAGGTGAGAGAGTGTCTGAGGTAGGAAGAGAAGGAGTTGAGTTTTCTTTGGGTTAAGGATTAGTTGATTATTTCTGAGCCATTTTTCAACAGAGATAAAGGGATTCTGTGTTATTGTGTGTCGCTGAGAGATAGTACTGGAGATAGATAAGAGAGCAAAGTCATCTGCGTATTGTATTACAGATGAAAGACTGCAGGATGAATGTAGGTTGCTGGTAAAAATATTGAAAAGGAGTGTTCCAAGTATGGAGCCTTGGGATACTCCTCTTTGAACAGCAAGGAAGGGTGAGAAAGCCTGCTGCCATCTAACAGCTTGTTTTCTGCCAGTAAGGTAGGATTGGACCCAGCCAAGAGTAGAAGGAGAGAGGTTTCAGTCTGAGAGTTTGTTAAGAAGAATGGGATAAGACACAGTGTTGAAGGCTTTAGAGAGATCAAGAAATAGACAGGAAATGAGGAGGCTGTTGTCCCTAGCTTCAGAAACTTTTTGAGTAAAGGATAGTAAGGCAGTTGAGGTAATGTGTTTAGGGGGAACCATGTTGCGAGAGGGTGAGGAAATTTTTGTGAATGAGATAGGACAGCATTAAATCATTATCATTAATTCATAATACTTTCTAAAAATTTGTAATATATCTTTTAAATCAATTGCTTTCTTAATGTTCTTAACTTTATATGAAATTTCTTTAATATGATTTATATTATTTAATCTTTTTGATCTAATAGCTAATCTATGCAAATGTTTAGGGTTGATAAAATACGATTATAATTTTAATTTTTCTATGCGTATTGAAAATTTATGATGTAATATTTCTAAATATTTCTGATTTAAGACTTTCAGTTCATGATGTGCAGTTTTATGATTGGATTTTAAGTTTAATTTTAATTTATCAATGTTTGATTGTAAAACAGTTAACTATTTATTCCCCTCCTTTCTTTTATAAATATACTAACTTTTAATTCTACCATATAAATAGGCTTTTAATGTATCCCACAAAATAGCATCAGTAACGTCACCATTATTATTAATAGAATTAATTCATTTAAAAAACATTTTTAAATCCTTTAATTTTAGTAATATAAGCAGGGATTTTCTGAAAAAATAAATAAGAACTAAATCATTACGTTTCAAAGTAATATTAAAGGTAATAGCATTATGGTCAGTCAAAGGACAAAAATGATTAGTACTTTGTCAATTTTAGAATATAACCCACTAGAGATAAAAACTTTATGTTTGTTTAGGTGGGTGCCAAATCTATATGAGTATTGCGTATACTTAAAGGATTTTAGCAATTTTAAATCATATATATTTCTTAAATTCATAGAATTTAATGAAGTAGTCTAAATGTTTAGCAGCTACAGATAGTCTATTTTTATATTTAGTAGTAGCTTCTCCTTAAGAAATGCAATTAAAATCACCAGCCAATAAAATTTCCCTCTTTGAGTATAACGATATGATATCTAAATATTTTAAACCTTAGAACCAGTTCTAGGAATCCAATAAACATTGACAAAATTATGATTTTTTATTAATTTCAACTACTACCAATCCCAGCATACAATTCCTAACAGAATAAGTATCAATCACTTTGGGCATAACCAATGACTTCTTCCAAAGTATAAGAGTGCCTCTCCCTTTTGAACTAAAATGTGAGCACACAAGGACTGAATATAATTTAAATAACAATCTATCAAAACCCTTAGGTAACAAATAAAAAATTGAGCTTTATTTACTTTTAGATATTTGAGTAAGCTACCTCTTAATAGGGTTATTAAGACCTTGAATATTTAATGAAATGCATTTGTATACTGACATCCTTAAAGAAAGGCAATTCAGAAAAAAACAAAACAAACTAGGTTATGCTTTAAAATCAAGTACCTACACCCAATTTTAACAAATTTCATTATGGACAAGTTCATTAAACTAACTACTAACAGATTAAGTATAAAAGTATTTATACCTTGTAACATGGAATAATAAAATCCTTGTTTGATGAAGTTATCATGTAAACCATGCACAACCATCTCCATAGCACTCCCCAATCTCATTTGATGGCTACCACTTTTAAATATAAACTAAATATCAATATATACTAGCAGATAAAGCACGCTCATATTATATGTCTAATTTATTAAAAACAAACTTCAGTATAATATAACATTTATTTTACTATTTAAAATATAATACCAATCCCTAACTATTAATTTGTATATAAATCAACTAAATATGAACTCTATAACATCCAGTGTAAAAATACTCAACACACGGCGAAACCTACTAATAGCACAAAACTCATATATACCTGCTAAAAATTTATTAACATTGTCACATTACTTCTTTTTGGTACACACACACACACACACACACACACACACACACACACACATACACACACACACACACACACACACACACACACACACACACACACACACACATATATATATATATATATATATATATATATATATATTTTAAAATATGTTAAAATGAAAATATAAATAATAGGTTCCATATTAAACCTATTAGTCTTTCCACATTATGTTACTTTTATCTTATGAATAATAATCTGGACCTTTCAATTATTTCATTATAACATTTACTTTGAGGTATTTCATAGGTTAATAGGTTCATAGGTTGGTACTAGGCTATCAGCCCTAGGGCCTATACAAGCCTAGCCATAACAATTCCCTGGATATTTCTTCCCACAATATTTACTTCCCTGGACCCCTGTCTAGCAGGGTGACTGACCTGATCCCCATAGTGAATTTCCTATCTCCTATCCAATCATCAAGGTTCATTTTGAAGAGGGCCAAGGAGGTGCTCTGCTTGACATGTATGGCAGTCTATTCCAGAGTATGGGGAGTCTCTGGGTCAGGAACCTATCCCTCCAGCATGTTTTGTTCATTGTGTTGACAAGGTTTAGATCCCTGGAGCATGTGGCTCTGAGGGATTTATTTCTTTAAGTGGAGCATGTCCAACAGCTCAGGGTTTGACATGGCCTTGTGTGTTAAGCAGAGATTACCTCTGAGTATACAATATGCCACAGAGTATAGCTGGAGTTTTTTTTAGATGGTCAGCATAGGGCATCTGCTTTAGGCCTGTGATTCTTTTAGTGAGGTATTTCTGTGGCCTTTCCAGCTGTTGCAGATGTCTTGTGAGGTACACACCAAATGGGGTGTTGTACTCTATAATGGGTCTAATGAAGGATGAGTACAGTGGGACAATGACCTCCTTTTTTTGTGGATGAAAAGCCCTTAGTGATGAGGTGTGCCACATAGAAGGATTTCCTGACATTTCTTGGCATTAAGCTTGAGCCCATGGCTCTGGCACCAAGCATCTCTTTCTGTAAGGCCCTTTTGTAGAATATCCACATAATTTGGGGATTCAGTAATGGCTCCCAGTTTGCAGTCATCTGCGAACTTTGTTAGCCGGAATCCCTTAGTGTTGGCCTGTACTTCAGAGTAGTAGATACCAAACAAGAGTGGTCCCAAGAATGAACCCTGAGGTACTCCACTTGTCACTTGTTTGAAGCTGGATTTGGAGTCAGCTACTTTTGCATTCTGGGTTCTGTCAGTAAGCCAGTTAGCAACCCATCAAGTGATGTAGGGATTTATGTCCAGCTTAGTAAGTTTATCTATGATTACAGAGTGGGGGATGGTGTCAAAGGCCTCGGCAAGGTCCAGATAGGCTGTGTGGACCACCTTACCCTCATCCACAGCTCTGGAGACTGATTTAAAGAAGTCAATCAGGTTCAGGAGACATGGTCAGCCCTTCACGAACCCAAACTGGGTGGGGTCAAGTGTTTGAAGGTTGCCAATGTCTTTGTTTATAAGTTTTAACCACACACAAGGTTTGTGCTTTTCTGTGGAATCTAGTTTGTTTATAAGTTCCATGATAATGCATTCCATGCCCTTGCAGATCAGGCTCATCAGACTGATGAGACAGTAGTTCCCGGGATCCAAGGTGGATCCCCCTTGTGGAGTGCGATAACTGTACTGTGCGCCACTCAGTGGGCACAAAGCCTGAGGTGAGGCTATGATTAAACAAGACACTTAGGTGAGGTGCCAGTTCATTTTGTAGTTCATGTAGTACACAGCCCCGGATGTCATCTGGTCCCATGGAGGCTGTATTCTTAGCTTTGCAGAGTGCAGTTTCTACCTGTATGGCCATGATTACCAGAATTTGGCAATCTTTTGGTATTGAGATGGGCCCTTTAGGGGGTGAAGTTGGCACTAAATCGATCTGCCAGGATATTGGCAATATCCTTGGGATCAGTATATTTAATACCATTCTGTTATAGCTCAGTGCATATCTGAGCATTGACATTTAGATTTTTGACATAACTATAAAATGCCTTGTGGTTGTCTTTGGAATATTTGGCAACTTTATGTTCATAACTAGCTTTGGAGGATTTTATGAGGGATCTCAGCTTTTTACTGAGGCTGGTAAGGGAGTTTTTTTGCATCCTGGAATTTTCCTCTTTTCTGCAACAGTTTATTCTGTTGTATAGTTTGTTTATGGCAGGGCACCACCAGATTGGCTTCTTTTTTTTGGACGAAAGCATCTTGGCTCTATTTGGGATGGCACAATTCATGCACGAGTGGATGTGCTCATACAGTGCCTTAGTGTAGGATTCAACAGTTGAACTTTCAGCTCCTGTCTGCATGGGTGTCATGAAGTTTGTCACTTCTGACTTGAGTAGGATGAAGTTGGCTTTGGAGAAGTTTTTTATGGAGGTTTCCTTACTGGGGGTGGTGGTGAGATGTGTTTGTCAAGGGTTATTTGCTTATGGTCAGACCTGACCAATGAGGGTGTGACCACTGGTGTGGAGCATCTATCTACCATGTTGGTAATGAACAAGTATAGGATATTGGAGCCCGTGGTGGGACAATAGATTAGTTGATCCAGGGCATTAAAATTTATGAATTCCAAGAAACATTTGGAAAAGGTGCAGGTACCCAAGTAGTTTTCCCAGTTAATGGCAGGGTAGTTGAAATCACCCAGTATTAGGGTGTTTGTTTGTATCTTAATATTTCCAGTATGTTTAGAAAGGTGTAGTGAGAATCTTGGAGCATGGTGGGGGATATGTAGCAAGCTACAATGACTTTGTCATTATAATAGCATCTTTTCTTTTTTCTGATTCATTACCTATCATGTCATTAAACAAATTAAACTTAAATCTAAGCACATCACAAATATTATTATAAAATTCTTGCCCACAGCCTAAACAGTATAAAAATAACTGTACACAATACTATTAATGTCTAATACTATTAATGTCTAACAATGTAATATGTAAGGTGTCTCAGTATTCTAAGAAAAGAAGATGCTATTAACTATTGAACTAATAGTCTATAATAAAAGTTTAAACAATCAAAGGCCTATCTAATAAACAAACAAATCAACATAAAATACCTAAAAAGATATTATATTTCCTGCTTGGAATATCATTTTGTGAATAATAATCTAAAACATTAAATTGTCTGATCATAGCAAAATTTATTATATTAATATTAGAGCATCCTTTTTCCTTTCTATTTTACAGTCCATTATATCATTAATAATGTTAAAATTAAAAACTAAACACACTATAAATAGTATTATAATGCATCTCTCCACACTGTATACAAATTAGAATGTCTGTATACACAAATATTAATATTTAATAAAATACTACATAAGGTATTTTCTTTGTTATAAAGGAGACAAGATGCTATTAACCCATCAGACTAATAATCAATAATAAATCATTAAACAATCTAAACAATTCCTTTTAGATGATAAAACAAACCTGCATAAAATTCTTATGTAGGCATTATCAAAACTATATTAATCATTTGCCATTAACTTCAATGTAGTTTAATCAGACTTTCTAGCTCAAAATGCATGTTTTACTTATTTCAAACTTTACTGAATTAAAAAAATATGTCAAATGGAACATTATATTTTGCCAAATTAATAATTAAAAGAATAGAATATAGTTTATTACTTAGATTGTTCTGTTTCTTCCCATTGAAACATTCCAAAGTGTGTTCTTCCTGCTTCCTCAAAGCTGAAAGTTGAAATGTCACAGAGCACTTCTTATTTTGCAATGAAAATTAAGCATGGCTGCTGTGGTGAGTAAAGGCAGTCTCATGGCTGCTTTTAAACAATATTTTTTTAGTCAAACAAGCTAGCAAAGTGGGAAAACACAGCAACAACACTCTCTCAGTTTAAAATATGTCTTGTGACCACAAAAGATGAGCTGCAAGTTAAGGGAATCCAAAAACAACTTAAATACTTCCCCAATTTTAAAACAAAGAACTAAAGTACAAATACAGATAAAAGAGCATTTAAACACACTACAACCCACCAGCTATAACAATAAGATACTAATTAAATTAATGACATTTACAGGCTTCCTACAAAACAATGCAGGCTTCTAAGAATCTGATATTCATAATGACAACTATAATTTTAACACTGCTGTAGAAAAACAAAAGACAGAGTTAACTTAATGAAACATTTCATTAAAACATTAACCATCTTGGTGTTTATGATACATATATCTACTTGAAGTATTTAAATAAAGTGAAGACAGATTATGCTTCTGTATGGAAAGAAAAATAAGAAAGAGACTATTGCTGAAGCTAAAACAAATTGTTTCATAGTACTCTGATCACCACTACTGGAAAATGTAATAGGATTCAATGTAAGAATATAAAATTCAAGAAAATAAATAGCTATTATTACTGTTAAATGGTACAGTCAGATAAATGAAAATGTTTTACCTTGTGGTTTGTGTTATTCCTCAGAAGAAGATTAAAGCAGTATTTCAGAACAACAAATCAATAATACAAACATAAAATAAATGGAGTCATCACTTTTCTTTAAACTTTTTACTTTTTTTTCTTTAGCTGTCCTCCCATTTCTAGTTGCTTGTCTCTTTAAACTAGTTAAGGACCAGTCCATTTCTTCAGGTTTATCCAAGAGTTTATGCTTTTGAGTAAAGTCAAAAGCTTTTTCAAACATTTTAAAGGTTTTTTTGTCTTTTAGGATGAAAGAATCCGAATTTGTGCTGTGAAAAATAAGTTGAGATTTAATGTTTGATTTCTTTAAGCTCTTAATTAAAGGGATGCATGTTTTTCTTTTAGAAATCACCAACAAACGATAGTCATTGTCAAATCTGATGTTGATTCCCTTCATTTTATTAGAAAATTTGAAATTTGATCAGGCTAATACTAAAACTAAATCTTTGTCCTGAGTTGAAAGGAGTTTAATAATTATAGATCTAGGAGTTGATTTGTTATTATTTGAAGAAAGAATTGAAAGGGACCTATGGGCTCTCACTATGCCAAAATAAAGTGACTCTGGTAGAGTTAAAGTTTTTGGTAAACAGTTATTTAGAAATTGTATAATGTTATCTCCTTCTTCTTTCTCTGGTATTCCATAAATTTTGATATGATTCCTCATAGATCTACTTTCCAGATATTCTACCTTTTCCAAAAGTAAAATATTTTGTCTTAGGATAAATTCAACGTGGGTTTCATTTTTAGTCAGCCTTCCATCCAGGTCATTTACTACTTCTTTTATAGTTGAAATCTGAACTGATTGTTTCTTAATAACTTCATTTAATAAATTCAGTTGTTTCTTGCAGTCTTCTTTTATATTATCCATTTTGCTCTCAAGCTCATCTATTTTAACCAAATGATCCTGGATACTTGTAAAAATAGATTGTTAATTCCTTCTTCAGCAAACTCTCCTGACTAGAAACTTTGGAGTCACTCATGACTGGCAATGTCTAAAAAAAGAAAAAAAAAACTGACAGGACTATGACTTAGAAATCTCACAAAAACTTGATTTTTCTTCTGGATATTATCACTGAATTAATTTTGATAGACAAAATTAATCATAGAAATTGTTTCTCCAATATCTAACAAAAATATTCCTGTCAGAATAACTGAAAAGAAGCAGAGCAAAATGTTTATGCAGCTAGCTACTCACCATCTTGGCCACTCCCACCTTTTTTGCTTTGTTAATAGGTTCATAGATTCATAGACTATTACTAGGTTAATGACCTGGGGGGGGGTGCTTTCTAAGCCTAGCTAAGTTTTCCCAAAGGAATAATGATGTCCTGTTTCTGAATAGAACATTGAGGGACAGGCATTTTAAGCTGTCTCTTTCTATAAGGGACATGGATGTCAGGGCCAGTGTATATTTTCTTCTCTAGGTTGTAATTAAACTAGGTAATAGATGAACTCAGCTTCACATGGATAGGAAGCCTGTTCCATAGGAAGGGCAGTCTCTGGGACACATATCTGTCTTGCCAGAATGTTCTGTTTAAGTCACAGACAAAATTCAGGTTCCTAGACCTTGTATTTCTAGTACTCTTTGACTTACAAATATGTAAGAAATTCATAAGTTTGTGATTTGCGGATGCCTTGTAAGCCAGGCATAGATCACCCCTCAGCAATCTATAGGAGACTGAGTAGAGGGAAAGGGCTTTAAGGTAGTCTGCATAAGGCAGGTTTTTACTCCTTGTATTATTTTTGCAAGGAACCTTTGAAGTCACTCTAGTTTCTGCAAACCCCTGGTCAGGTACATACCAAAGGGAGCACTGTACTCTAGAATTGGTCTGATAAGGTACAGTGGGATAATGACTTCTTTGGACCTTGATGCCATGCTCTTACTTATATGTTATGCAACATAAAAGGATTTTCTCACCATTGTGGCTATGTGGTGGTTGAAGGTAAGGCTATTGTCTATGTGCATACTCAAATCTCTGACCACTGGGTCAACTCTTAGGGGTGTATTAACAAAGTGGTAATTAACCAGGATATTGACTTCCCAAAGGGTACAATTATGCATTTCTTAGCATTGAGTTTAAGACAATAGCTTTGGCACCATTTGTTAGTCAGAGATAGACTTTCTTTAAGAATGCTAGAGTCTGTTGCACTTATGTATTAGGTTTTGCAATAATGATGTTATTCAACTGTGACTATATTATGTCAATGTGGAACTTTTTTTCCCTAGGCCTCTGCTGAAAATGGTATATAATTCCATTTGGATGTTCCCAGTAATTAAATATCAAATAATAAAGCTGAATTAATTTAATCTCTACTGTTATTTAATTTAATGATATTTTATTCTTTTTTAAACATCTTTTTTTTGAATTATGACTTGTAGCATAGGCAAACTTCCATTCATATAAAAGTAATCAAACCATATTAACATGTTCACATTTACAAACTTTATACATCACAAATAATGTTGCATATCATATAATCTAAGAAAAATTACATAAATTATTCAATTCCTGACTTCTCTTAAACCTCACTTCTCCAAAATATTCTTCTGCATGTATTGATCCCTCTTCCTATAAAAGATCGGAGCCATCAAAATAAGCAAACACACACGTGAAGTTGGGGCAGACAGAAGAGGAAGCCAGAGGGGGATCTCATAGGGACACCAAATATCAAGAAGGCATTTGTGAAGAAAAAAAACACAGAGTTTGGAACTTATCTACTTACAGTCTTACTGAATGTGAGTTAAAGAAAGGGCTTTCTTTTATAATTGCAAGGTATTCTGATTACAGTGATATTTTAGATGTGAAACTTTTTGCTAGAAATCTTACTTTAAAACTGCTATACAATGATAGTAATGATCGTTATGCTGAGTCTAATTGCTTCAGAAAACCTAGTACACTTGTGCCTGCTGTGAATTCCCTTATTAATGCATTTGAGAGGTCTATATTAGAACATCGAAGTTTCAGAACTTCGAATGTTCTAATATCGACACCGACTAACTGAAAACCGATAAGACCGAAAATTTATAACAGCAAATTTTTTACTAGGGAAAAAATTTGCTGATCCAAAACACATACACACAACCCAAACACACCAAACAACCAGCAATCCACACATATACACCTAAAATCGTACATCTAAACCTACACTAAACTGTACATACACCACTATCTACCCACTTACCTTAACCCAAACCCTAACCCTAAGGTCCACCACTATCGCACACACACCTCACCCGCGCCCTAACCCTAACTCACCTATCCCACCCTAACCATCACATCCACACATTCGCACACTTACCTGACCTGTACCCTAACCCTAACTCACCTATCCCACCCTAACCCTCACGTCCACACAATCACACACTTACCTGAACCCGACCATAACTTTCCACCGCAGAGCTGAAAATAGTGAAGCGACAGGAACAGACAAACAAATTCTTTCCCTAGGAAAGAATTTGGTTATCTAACTTTTCGCTATTTCCAGCTTTCGGTTAGTAGGTGTCGATATTAGAACATTCAAAGTTCTGAAACTTCGATGTTCTAATATAGCCCCATTTGAGAAACTGTGTATTCAGGATATTTATAAGTTAAAGGAATCCACAAGCAGAATGCATAGGAATTATAATTTAACTAAAGTAGAGCATTTAGCTCTGAAGCAACTTCAGAATAATTGTGACATAATTATCAGACCTGCAGATAAGGGTGGGTCGATAGTAGTTTTAGATTTGGTCTGGTACAATGAGGCTATGAACAGTTTACTTAATGATGATAAATTTTACTTGGTTATTAGTAAAAGCAAGGTTAAACAGATGGAAACTAACATTCGATGCACACTGAATAAGTTATATCAGCAGGAATTACTACAGAAGGAGCTACTTGATTATTTTTTGGTAAAAGATCCTTTACTTCCCATCATACAAGGGTTATGCAAGTTGCATAAGAATAGAATGAATCCACCTATGCATCCTATAGTTGCAGGACGCAACTGGTGTACCGAACCCATATCTATTTATTTAGAAAAGTCTCTGAGACCACTGCTTAGCGTCATACCACATGTTTTGAAAGATACACAGCATTTTTTGAGTGATTTGTAAACCCATTTGGAACAATCCACTGTTGCTACCAGGCATTTGCTGTTGGTCACTTTAGATATGACCTCTTTATTTACGGTCATACCCAATGACCTGGGTTTGGGTATGATACAAGATTTTCTGAGGTTGCATTCACAGTTTGAGTCAGAAGAGTATACTTGTTAAGGTTCTATTACAGTGTGTATTAGAGAACAATGTGTCCTTGTTTAATGAAAGAATTTTCTGGCAAAAGAATGGCGTAGATATGGGCGCATCTTGTGCCAATAGCTATGCCAGTTCGGTAATGGCAAAATGGGAGGATAAATATATTTTCAATGGACTCTATAAACAGCAAGTAGTATTTTATAGAAGGTTCGTGGATGATTTGTTCCTTCTGTGAAATGGAACAGAAGACGAAATTAGGGAATTTGATGAATATATTAATAATACTACATTTTTAAGATTTATTTCTAATGAGCCCTCTAGTAAAATAGATTTTTTGGATGTCACTGTAGAGATGGATGGTGATGGGGGTTTGTTCACTAGATTTTATAGGAAGTCTTGTTATGTTAATCATTTATTAGCTAGAGACAGTATGCACCCCTCACATTTTTCAGAATGTTGTCAGAAATCAAATATTTAGAGCATCTAAGCTTAACATCCAGAACAGTGATTTTGACAACCAACTTAATATTTTACACATGGAACTGGTTGGCAGAGGTTATGATACACACAATATTTTAAGGAACATAGGTGAGGTTCAGTCTCTTAGATCTAGCACAGCTAAACCTTACTTCTCTAGAAAGACACATCAGGCAATGAAGGCTAGAAGAAAGGATTATAAACTTAGGGCTCCCCTATATTATTCTTTTGCTGTTTCTTCCTATATGAATGTTATTAAGAGACATTGGGGAACTTTAACAACAGACCGTGACATCAGTAAGCTGATAGACACTACTCCCAGATTCCTTTTTAGAAATATGAAGTCATTGAAAAGGCAGCTTTGTTACCTCACCATGGATTCTGTGCAGCATAAAAATAAAGTTACAATGCCCTGTGGTAGGTATTCAGTATGCTCATACATTGATAGTGCAAAATTCACACATCCAGACCAAAAAGGGATTACAAGTTTCATATATTTGCTACTTGCAGTATGGAACATGTTTATTTAGCCCACTGTAAGGAATATTCCAAATTTTATATAGGAATGACTGATAGCCTTTAAGGGAGAGAATAAAGGAGCAGTTTTATTTTATACAAAAGGGAAGCACAAATAGTGCTTTGTCAAAATATGTCCTGGCCATTGATTCTAGGCACACATTTACATTTCATGTTATTGGTAGAGTCTATGAGACTATAAGGAGATATAAGGAATCAAACAGAGCAGATGGAAGCCAAGTGGATTATCAGGCTGTGGGGAGATTTTGGGCATGGGTTGAATGAATTTGTGCCCATTAAACCCAAACTGAAGTGAAGACCACTAGCCAGATGAGAGTATTTGCCTTTGCATCTACAATTATATATGTTTGTTTTCTTGTTAGCTAAAGCAGTATTTTTACTTGCTTATAGGAAGTTTTGTATATATTTTTATACAGATTTTATGCTGCATTTATATGTACATGTTTTTGAAGGTTGGCCGTTGGGCTGGCAACTCGGCACCATAAAAATCCACTGCCAGTCATTAGTGGACTGGAGTTCTGCTGTGGCGACCCCTGACCGGGAAAAGCTGAAAGAAGTTTTTTTTTTTACTTTCTTGGGTGGCGTAAGCCAGGGAACCTTGTTGGCTAGGCTTACTTAGGCCCTTGGGCCAATAGCCTAGTACCTACCTATGAACCTATGTACTGTTAAATATCATATATTTTAGCTGTATTTCTTTAAATGTTGTGGTCATGTGATTTAACACTGTTTCACTTTTCTACTTAAAGGCCAGTTTTGGTTCAATGTGTTTGTTATCTGATGAAGCAGTAGTAGCTGCAAAAGCATGTATGACCTACAATAAATTAATTTTTTAATCTGGAGAGTCATGCCTTCCTTGGTTCGATCAGTGTTCTTGGAACATCACAAATAATGTTGTATATAATATAATCTAAGAAAAGTTACATAAATTATTCATTTCCTATTACACTTCCATTCTCTAGCTCCATTTGTAACACATTCCCACCATCTATCTGCGCAGGACATTACACTGACTTTCTTTACTGTGGAAAGACTAGGGTCCTTTTTTTAATATCAACATATTTACAACACGTATAAGTGTGTGTGTGTGTGTGTGTGTGTGTGTGTGTTGTGTATGTATATATGTGATTCTCTCATGAAACACTGAACTGCCAAAAGAGTGAATCAAAAAAAGAACAATCATTTTAGCACAAATCTAAAATTATCAAAAACTGCACAGACTAAAAGTAATGTTTTTGCAGGGGGATAAGACCCTCTGCATCCTTTTGGGGGTAATTATATATACTAACTCTGAGATTGCACAACAGGGGGTAAGGGAAAAATGCCCTTACTACACTGCACCACAATCTCATACAAATAGCTGTCAGCAAAAACTCCATAGAGAAAAGCATTTACTCATATGAGCGTTCACTTTTTAAACACTTCTAAAAAGCATTTGCTCATATGAGTGTTTGCTCTTCAAGATTACAACTATATATATATATATATATATATATATATATATATATATATATATATATCTACATACATTAATCTATCAATCCACATTTCTTCACATATTCAAGAAAATCATATAAACATACCTGTATCTTTTCTTAACCTTCCCATTCACTTTATCACAACCGTTATTATGTTTTACAATTTTATTTTCATTCCATGTTATATTAAATAGCACTCCTTTTGTTTCAGCATCCCAGATATTCAGAATAATGGCATCAACACTCTTTTAGACAAAAGCACTAGGCTTATTGAACTGGAGTACATGCTAGATAGTGTCTGCTAATAGCAGTCCAAATGTTGAGATAACAAACACCCATTTAGTATTTGAATAAGCAGGCTATACACAACAGAACACTCAACAAGCACCATCTGCTATACAAACAGCAATAACAGCATAATTAATTTGCATAAAATATCCAAGGTAAAAACACTGTGACAGTTGCACAGAACTGCCTGCCATCTAGGTTGTGGGATGCAATCAAACGCATTACCCTCAACAAATATACCCTGCTCCTAACTCAAATGTAAACTTTTTATTTAAATATAGACTGAAGCACAGAAAAATTATGACTATAGCAGATACATTGCAGATGCATGATGGGTAGTCTTACAGTAATATGAACATGCATGGAGCTGCAAGCCAAAACAATCCCCTAACAATGTTATGATCTATTGTAGGTAAAATAATGTGGAAATGTCTAATACATATCTCTCTCCTTCTGTTGCTCCCCCAGCCTGGGCATCCCCTCAATGCACAGTGCCGAATTTCTGGCATGATCCTTGTCACCTGCAAAAAGAACAAAGCATGTATGAATGCCACAATCAGATTGTGTAAGGTTAATATGTGATAACAGGTATGTATAACATAACAGTGAAATAAAGTGAGCAGCACATGCTCTTTAGTATTTACACAGAATTCCATCACAGGTTCTGCTTATTCACATTCAACACTTTACACAGTGAAAGAGAACTGAACACAAATTATAAGACATAAGATTCAAACCTATGACTTTCAACTAAATTCACACTAATGCCCTGATATCTACTGGCCTAGCTAATTCATCTAAACAACTCAAAGGTATGACTGTGCAGGGAAGGAGTAAAATCTTGGATCAGGGTTTCCACATTACAGGTTGGGTAAACTACAGTCCAACCTGCACTATATGGTCTGCATTTGTAAACAGAAATATGCAAGCCAGACAGCATGTCAGTACACCAAAACAATAATACACACAACAGTAACATCTCATTGCTCAGAGTCTCAGACATTGCAATAGAACATGTGGCTGCACTTAAACAAATTCACAGGACTTCATGTTCATCACTGGTATATCATACAGCAAAATGTAGGTAGGATAGGAGGGCAGGCAATGTCCAACTAGAATGTATTGTGAAGTACCAAATCATACCTCCCAAATGTCCCTGATATTTGGGGATGTTCCTGATTTTGACTCAAAGTGTAGCTTTGTCCCTCTCACTCATCCCCTTTGGTAAAAACTCTGTACCCATGAACTACTACATAGACAGCAGTCTACTTAACACCAAATGTGTGATAAAAGACCTTGGGACCCAGGTGGACAGTAGTCTGTCCTTTAATAGTCACATCCCCACAGCATCAGGAAGTCCTTCTACATGGCACACCTCATCATAAAAGGGTTCTCATCCAGGAAAAAAGAGGTCATTGTTCTCCTCTACTCAACACTCATTAGACCCATTATAAAGTACAATGCCCCTTTTGGAATGTACCTCACAAGACATCTGCAGCACCTGGAAAGGCCACAGAAGTACCTCACAAAGAAGATTACTGGCCTCAAATGGATGCCCTACACTGACCGTCTCAAAAAATGTCAGCTTTACTCCGTAGCATACCACCTGTTATGAGGTGATCTCTGCCTAACATATAAAGCTATGTCAAACTCAGAGCTGTTGGACATGCTACACCTAAAGAAATCCCAATCCCTCCGAGCTACATGGTCTAGGGACCTAAATCTTGTCACCACAATAAACAGGACATGCTGGAAGGATAGATTCCTGTACCCGAGACTTCCCATACTCTGGAATAGGCTACCCATCTATGTCAAGCAAAGTTCTTCATTAGCACTGTTCAAGAAAAATCTTGATGAGTGGATGGGAAATAGGAAATACACCCCGGGGATCACTTCTGTGTCTCTGCTCAACAGTGGCACAGGAAAATAACTTTCTTGGGTGGTGTAAGCCAGGGAACCTTGTTGGCCAGGCTTATGTAGGCCCTTTGGCCGATAGCCTAGTACCTACCTATGAACCTATGAACCTAATAATAGTAGGAGAAAGGTGGTAAATTACATTTAACAAATAATGACAATAAGTAGAGGTACAGACTACCTTAACTTTGGCAAATATATAGTATTTCACATTCCTTTATTCTGTCATGGACACACATCCATAGTATTAACATAGAAAAAGTGTCTGTCATTGTCGCTGAGTATTTCTGGATCAGATACTGATTATGTATCCCTGACTGATTTAGAGCTGTGTTTCAAATGTACATGTGAAGTATGTATACCTGTATAGTCAAAGCCTTACACATGCAGCTATATTGACATAGCTATGCTGTTTCCAGAAAATGTATGGATTGTGGAGAAATTCGTAGTAATCTGACAAATAAATACTATAGACATAAACATGTACAAATTAACTCCACACTTGAACAAGCAGGTATCTGCACAATGAGTTTCAAAATGTTAAGCAAGCCAGATCAAAAAGTAATCTAAGCTACCCCATACATGAATCTGAACCCACATGTATCCATGATAGATGTATGTTGGCCTCTTGCCAGGTTGAGCTAAGAGAGAGCACAATACCTTCGCCCATGACCAACACCTTTTGGATGTGTCTGTATTCCTGCAGATAATGGAAGAATATGCAGCCATCTGACACCTGACTGCTATAGGCATTCATGCTCCACACACATCTGAGATGTGCCATAGTCAGACTGCATTAAGTTTTACAGAGTCCAACATCTGGTAGACATGCTAATCTACAGTGCTCTTACATTTATGACCATGCGTATAACACTGTGCATTTTCGAAAACAGAGAGGAATAACATAGGTCTGCATAGCTCAGTATTTACACATACAGAAGTACACTAGGTGATGGTATTATGGATAATGGAGAAATACGTTGTCATCTGTGGCCTAGGCACTATAAGCATCAGTGAAATACGACCATGCTGGATGTGTAAAGAGGTGTAATGTATAAGTTGCAAAATAACATAGGTCTTATGTTCAAAAGTATGCACATAACAAACACTTTTAAAGACAAACCTGAACCCACACATAGGGAAGAAGCAGTCATCTTGCCTTATTGCATAACCATATAAGCTAACTGACAGAACAGCTAAGTACTGACTCTAAAAGGGATAATTAAGATATATGGATCACATTTATATATATATGATGTCCATATGAATGTACAAAGTTGTTATTATGATACTTACTGAAAGCATGTGCAGGCTGCCTCTACACCTCGATGACCCTCCCTCTGCATACCCCAATGTAGGTCATCATCGCAATGGCGAACCTGCACTCTGTCTGCTGTTGGTACTCCATCACAATCTGCTTCTAATGTTGATCATCATAAAATTTATGGGTGTATGTTGGTCAAATCTGACGTAGATGGTGAGCATCTGGGTGGTCTTCTCTTCTGTCCAGTTTGGTGCACAGGCACACTAAAGCTTCCTTGCAGTTGCCATTAATGCAGGTCAGGAAAGAAACCTTCAGAAAATTGCTCACTGAGGTCTCACTCAGTTCACAGGAAGCAATGGTATGAGCAGTAAATGTATCAAAATCACATTTTAAAAGTGGCACTTACAGGATGGTATCAGATCATTGGAAGGTAATGGGCTTGTGCCAAAGATGGTCCAGTTTAACTATACCTATTGGGCAGTTGCATGGAGCACCATCCCGTTACCCCAAGCTATTGGATAATCCTCCAAATTTTGAGAACTTACATGTTACATGGATGTGTGCAAATGGGATTCCAAAACCTTGAAAGATAATGAACCTCATTAATTATGTTTGGTGCAAATGGTACTTAAAAGCTATGTGCACATAGCTGGTCTTACTTTAAGGTATACTTGACTTACAGATACCTTCAGACTTAATGTGGCACCTGCTGACAGTGCTGTGGTGGGATATATTGCTCTTATTACAGACCTATGTTGTTATCACTCCTTATAACTCTGTTTATATATGTTGATAGTCACTTCTTTGGCAAAACTGTCTGCAATACAAATAAGGGATATAGGATTGACCACAATACATACAAGTGGGTACATCTACATCACTGACAAGCAGAGATTCCACATATGCACTTGTGCAGATAAATGGAAAGAGCCCCAGTGAACAGTGCATATGAATGGACTGACAATACATCCCCATGTATTGCTGATGACCCTGTACATTCTATGGTACAGTTTAGGAAACCAATGTGTTCCAAGTGTATCCATACAGTACATATTCATCTGTCATTGATATTAATATTGATATATTGATATTATATTTATGGATATTCATTCATGCTTAGTAATATATGCACTATAGACAGTGCCAGAATGAAAATATATCTGTGTTTATGTCTGGTAAACTTGTACTGTCTGGTATGCCTACAGAAAATGAGGTTTTCAATAACTTGTACAATTGCTACTGTAGAGATGCTTTCTTATAATAGCAATATACAGCACTTTCGTCTTGGTAACAGACCTCTTTAAAATGGTAACCAAGTCAATTGACTCACTTAAAATACTCACTCCTGCCTTCTCATTGGTTAAAACACACACATCTCACAGCGGTCCCCTCCCATGTTTAAAAACATATCACAAAATTTTTCAAAATGTTCCAAAAGTCCATAGGAAAAAATCCACATAATATCCCCACAGCAACCCAACTTAGACAATACAAATAAAACCTAGTATGAAACAATGACATCAGAGATAAAAGACCAAGAAGTCTTGGTAGGGATGCAGGAACATACGAACAAAACTGACTTCAGTAAAGCATTTGTTTTGCTTTATAGTATAGATTTCTTCAACATAAGGGACATCATACAGAAATACTGGAGAGTTTTCAGTATGGTCAATGAGTCCTTTAGGCTGATGGGGGAAAGACCAAAAGTTGTCTAAAAGAAAGAGACATCCCTCAAGGGACTATTGGAAAGGAAAGTACAAAAAATAGT
Source organism: Protopterus annectens (assembly GCF_019279795.1). Lineage (NCBI taxonomy): Eukaryota > Metazoa > Chordata > Ceratodontiformes > Protopteridae > Protopterus > Protopterus annectens. The sequence goes on from NC_056733.1 coordinate 1,332,879,608, forward strand.
AACAGGGGGTACTTTCAAATATGAGCAATGTTCCCAATGTCATTACATGGTTGATTTGGAGGAAATTAAAATCAAAAATTTTGGTACTATTAGACCTTTGAAGACGTATTATTGCTACTCGAAGGGTGTAGTTTACATTGCATTATGTCAACAATGTGACGGATTCTATGTGTGAAAAACTAAGAGGGCCTTGAGGCAAAGGGTGTATCAACACATATATGATATTGGGCACAGAAACAAAAGCAATGCCTTATTCCAGCATATTAACACCTATCCTAGACATACCTTTACATTTTGTGCCATTGACCATGTGGACCATGGACCATGTGAAGGTCCCTCTGATGATTTTTTAGAGAATAAAGAACTGAGTTGGCAGATTAAAATCGGTGCATGTGAACCACCTGGGCTGAATGACAGGATGTCATTATGCCCACTACTGAAACGTAAATCTGCTTTTTTTATGTAAGGAAAATAACAACTTCTTGGTCTTTTAACTCTGATGTCATTGTTTCATACTAGGTTTTATTTGTATTGTCTAAGTTGGGTTTCTGTGGGGATATTATGTGGATTTTGTCCTACGGATTTTTGGAACATTTTGAATAATTTTGTGATATGTTTTTAAACATGGGATGGGATTGCTGTGAGACGTGTGGGTGTTTTAACCAATGAGAAGGCAGGAGTGAGTATTTTAAGTGAGTCAATTATCATTCTGAAGAGGTCTGTTACCAAGACGAAAGCGCTAAATAAAGACCGTGTGAAGTGGTACTTTTGGTCTCCTGTGGTTTCCTTCATCATTTGTTTCATTCCTTGTTGGTGTTGTGCTGGTTTGGGTTTTAGTAATAGCAATATAGTAATGGTTGTTAGGGCATTTCATCCCATTCAGATAAAATGAGTATGGCATTGCCTGCTCACTATTTATTGTGTAGATATGTAAGTATTCATGCATAACAGTTCATGTTATTATGACTGCTTGTTTTTTACAGGTTTTCGTTATAACAAGGTGTTGCATACAATATATTGACAGTAACTTTCATTATTCCGATGTGTCTCACTGACTACGTTTGTGAATGACAGCCATCCAACATTATCAGTTTACACATAGCCATTATGTTATGATGTTAATGTATGAAGTTCATTCATATTTCACTGAGTGTGTGGCACAATGAATGTGTGGTTGTCCATTCATTCTTATAATGCCAACTACAATCTCTTATGTTTTTTTTATATGCTACAGTACTATACATGACATGGACTATTTTATATAGCTTTGCATTGCATATGAGTGAAAAACAGGTCAACTGACATGCTTTCAACATCATCATGTCCATATGTGGGCTCCCTTATAAATTATACCATATGCATAAGACTAACTTCCAGATGACAAACCAAAGTTTTGGAGCTGTTCTACCTGGTCCTCCGCTGAAAAAGGGCTCAGGCTCAGTCAGAAATACCCAGTTAACAAATGTCAAAATAAAATAAAAATTCGAGGTGACAATTTCTCTCTCCAAGAAAATGACATCTTCACTGATGCTCTGTACCAGCATGGATCCAGTTTACTTAAACAGGCAGGAAATAATGTGTTGAGGAATGAAATGTGGACAGACCTGACAAACATGATAAATGCTATCGGAGGACACAATAGATCCCGGGAAGCCTATCAGTAATGCTGCTCTGACATGATCTTTTGTGCAGTCAAACGGATAAGCTGGTATGAGATGTTGAGGAATGCCACCTGTAATGGCCCACTATTGACTCCCCCAGACAAGATAGTGTTACTGGCATCCCTGCATAATACCAGTTCTGACTGTGTTATATACCTGGTGGTGGTATAGAAGCAGATATTCCAGGACGTACATGTTAACCATACTTCTCAGAACAATGTTACATAAACACTACCTCATTACATATTATTGTTTCATACATATTTCTAGAGTATTATTTTTTTTACAGCAGCAGAATTGTGCTATGAATGTTGAGGCATACATGCTGATGAGACACAATGTAAGTGTAATGGCATGTTATCATGCAGATATAGTACATACATAACACTTCCAGAAACGTAAGGTTGTCTTTATTCATTTACAGAAGTCCATCTTCATCTGCACAACAACAGCACATGTGAGGTGAGTGCCACCATATACTGGAACTGTGACTGATAGCTGTTATTGCCTCTACCACCTGTCATGACAGCAGTGTATACTGACATGTTGACATAGCCTTGTCATTGTTACCTACAGATACATCATTATGAGACATGGGCCATGCAGGTCACCTACAAGACAGACAGATCAGGTATGGTTTTCCACCATGCTTATAGGCTGTGGTACTGTGTAACACACTTGTCATGTATGATATTCATATTGCTATTTTCCATACACAGGTACAAGGTACATCTGGACAACATATGCAATACTTGGGTGCCAATACCTTTGCTCAACTGTTCTTGGAATTCATAAATTCCAACACCCTGGATCAACTAATCAATAGTCCCATCAGGGGCTCAAATATCCTAGACCTTGTCATTACCAACATGGGAGATTGATGCTCCACACCAGTGGTCACCCCCTCGTTGGTCAGGTCTGACCATAAGCTAATCACCCTTGAGGTCCACATCCCACCCCCACCCCCCAGTAGGGAAACCTCCATAAAAAACTTCTTCAAAGCCAACTTCATGCTACTCAAGTCAGAAGTGACGAACTTCATGACACCCATGCAGATGGGAACTGAAAGTTCGACTGCTGAATCCTACACTAAGTCACTGTATGAGCACATCCACTTGTGCATGAATCATGCCATTCCAAATAGAACCAAGATTGTCTCCTCCAATAAAAAGAACCCAATCTGGTGGTCCCCTGTCATAAACAAACTATACAACAGAAGGAAGAAACTGTTGCAGAAAAGAGGAAAATCCCAGGATGCAAAAAACTCCCTTACCAGCCTCAGTAAGAAGCTGAAATCCCTCATAAAAATCCTCCAAAGCTAGGTACGAAAATAAAATTGCCAAAGATTCCAAGGACAACCACAAAGCATTCTATAGTTATGTCAAGAATCTAAATGGCAATACTCAGATCTGCTTTGATCTACAACAGAATGGCATTAAATATACTGATCCCAAGGATATTGCCAATATCCTGGCATATCGATTCAGTGCCAACTTCACCCCCCTCTCACCCCCTAAAGGACCCATCTCAGTACCAAAAGATTGCTAAATTCTGGTAATCATGCCCACACAGGTAAAAAAAACGCACTTTCCAAAGCTAAGAATACAGCACCCATGGGACCAGATGACATCGTGGGCTGTGTACTACATGAACTACAAAATGACCTGGCACCTCATCTAAGTGTCATGTTTAATCTTAGCCTTACCTCAGGCTTTGTGCCCAATGAGTGGTGCACAGCTACAGTTATCCCACTCCACAAGGGGGGATCCACCTTGGATCCTGGGAACTATTGTCCCATCAGTCTGATGAGCCTGATCTGCAAAGCCATGGAATGCATTATCATGGAACTTATAAACAAAGACATTGGCAACCTTTAAACACTAGACCCCACCCAGCTTGGTTTCGTAAAGGGCCAATCTTATCTCCTCAACCTGAATGACTTCTTTGAATCAGTCTCTAGAGCCATAGATGAGGGTAAGGTGGTCACACAGCCTTTCTAGACCTCGCCAAGACCTTTGACACCATCCCCCACTTTGGAATCATAGATAAACTTATTAAGCTGGGCATTAATCCCTACGTCACTCGATGGATTGCCAACTGGCTTACTGACAGAACCCACACTGTAAAAGTAGCCGACTCCAAATCCAGCTCCAGACAAGTGACAAGTGGAGTACCTCAGGGTTCAGTCCTGGAACCGCTGTTGTTTGGCATCTACTTCTCTGAAGTACAGGCCTGCTCTAAGGGACTCTGGCTAACAAAGTTTGCAGATGACTGCAAACTGGGAGCCATTACTGAATACCCAAATGATGTGGATATTCTATAAAAGGGCCTTTCAGAAACAGATGTTTGGTGCCAGAGCCATGGGCTCAAGCTCAATGCCAAGAAATGTATAGTTATCCCCTTTGAGGAAAGCCATGTACCCATGAATTACCACATACCACACTAAACACCGAAAGTGTGATAAGAGACTTAGGGACACAGGTGGACAGTGGTCTCACCTTCGATAACCACATAGCCACACAGTCAGGAAATCCTTCTATGTGGCACACCTCATCACTAAGGGCTTTTCATCCAGAAAAAGGGAGGTCATTGTCCCACTGTATTCATCCCTCATTAGACTCATTACAGAGTACAATGCCCCATTTGGTATGTACCTCACAAGACATCTGCAACAACTGGAAAGGCCACAGAAATACCTCACTAAAAGAATCACAGGTCTAAAGCAGATGCCCTATGCTGACCGTGAAAAAAACTCCAGCTATACTCTGTTGCATTTTGCCTACTCAGAGGTGATCTCTGCTTAACATACAAGGCCATGTCCAACCCAGTGCTGTTGGACATGCTACACTTAAAGAAATCTCAATCCATCAGAGCCACACACTCCATGGATCTAAACCTGGTCATCACAATGAACAAAACATGCTGGAGGGATAAGTTCCTGACCCAGAGACTCCCCATACTCTGGAACAGACTGCCCATACATGTCAAGCTGAGTGCCTCTTTGCCTCTCTTCAAAAGGAACCTTGACGATTGGATGGGAGATAGGAAATTCACCCCGGGGATCACATCAGTTGCCCTGCTAGATAGCGGACCAGGGAAGTAAATATTCTGGGAAGAAATAGCCAGGGAATTGTTATGGCTAGGCTTGCATAGGACCTAGGGTCGATAACCTAGTACTAACCAATGAACCTATGAACCAGTATGTGACAAGAGTTTCTCCATATCCTGTTAGTGTTGTCTACACAGAGGTGAAGTCAGATTAAAAAACTTCACCAAAGCCAACTATACCCTCCTAGGGGTTGGCATAAATGATTTCCAAGCCCCAGTTCCCACAGATGGTCTTGACAACTATATTAAAGTATACTCTGATGCTTTGTACCAACACTTATATAAATGTATAGAAGCGGCTTTGTCAGGTAGGACCAAAGTAAGAGTTTCAAGAAAAAACAACCCACCATGATGGATATCTTGCATAAATAAACTATACTACAAGCATACAAAGCTGTTGTCTAAGAATACCAAAGGGAGGTCCCAGCACTGGAAAAGTACCCTCCTAAGCCTAAATAAACAAATAAGACAACTTATAAAATCCTCTAGGGGCAACTTGAAGTAAAATTTAGCAAACACAGTTAAGGATAACCATTAGGCTTTCTTCAGCTACATCAGTTGTCTAAAAGGTAGGACCCAGATGTGTGCTGAGCTAGTGACAAATGATATTACACATTCTGATCCTGCAGAAATTGCTAACCTACTAGCAGACAGGTTTGGCAAAAATTTCTCCTCTTTATACCTTCCAAACATATCAAAAACTATATGTTCAACAGCTCCCCTGCCCTATATATCTAAAGAACAGGTTATCAAAACTCTGTCTAAAGCAAAAAACACAGCCTCTATAGGTCCTGATGGCAACACTGGCTGTATTCTAAACAACCTAAAACAGGAATTAGTAACCCCCTTAGGCACCTTATTTAACTGCAACCTGAATACAGGTTTTGCCCCAGCTGAATGGAAAACCACGATCATTATTCCCCTCCACAAGGGCAGCTTAGCAACAGATCTGGGGAATGACAGATCCATAAGCCTGACTAGCCTTATCTGTATAGAATATATCATCATGGACCTCATAGATAAAGATATAGGTGACCTCCAAACCCTTGATCCAACCAAGTTCAGCTTTGTAAAGGGTTGATCATGCCTATTAAACCTAGTAGACTTCTTTGAAAATGTGACCAGAGCCATAGATAAGGGCAAATCTGTGCACACAACATATCTGGACCTTGTGAAGGGCTTTGACATAATCCCCCATTCAGGCATTATTGACAAACTCACCCACCTAAATGTCAACCCCTTTGTTGTTATGTGGGTCACAAATTGGCTCAATAACTGTACACATGCTATCAAAGTAGGTGACTCTACCTCAACCAGCAGACCTGTCACCAGTGGGGTTCCACAAAGGTCAGTACTGGGCCCACTTTTGTTTGGTATTTACTTTTTGGAAGTTCAGGCCAAAAAAAGGGCTGTGGCTGATCAAGTTTGCTGATGACCTCAAACTTGGCTCAATCATTGTCTCCCCAAATGATGTAAGTGTACTCCAAGAGGAGCTTACACAAACCAATGATTTTTGCCAAAGCCATGGACTCAGACTAAATAAAAAAATGCATCATCAACCCCTTTGGTAAAAGCAATGTCCCTACTAACTTTCAAATAAACAACAATACCTTAAGTATGAACGCTATAGTGAGGGATTTGGGCACACAAGTAGACAGTGACCTAAACTTTGACCAACATGTGTCCACTGTAGTAAGAAAGGCATTCTACATCACACATTTGATTAGCAAAGGCCCAGCCTCTACAGCAAAATAGGTTATAACCTCCCATACTCATCCCTTATCTGGCCCATAATTGAGTATAATTCCCCCCTTTGGTTTGTACTATAGCAGGCACTTGCGGTAACTGGAGAGACCCCAGAGATTTTTAACTAAAAAGATTCAGGATCTTCAGCATATGCCTTACACAGACAGACTGAATTCTTTGTCACTGTACCCAGTAGCATATAAGCTGCTTAGGGGAGACTTGTGCCTGGCTTACAGAGCAATCTCTGACCCCAACTTGATGAAGTTGCTGCACATCCCTAAGTCAAATGGGACTAGAATTACCTGCTCCAGTGACCTAAATCTGGTCTGCGATTTAAATAGGACATGCTGGAGAGACAAATTCATCTCACATAGGTTGTCTCGTATATGAAATAGCCTACCATTTCATGTTAAGCAGAGCACCTCTTTGACTCTGTTCAAAAGGAGCCTGGATGAATGGATGGGAAACCACAAATTCTTGCCAGAAATAGCTCCTACAGCCCTCTTAGACATGGGCAGTCATTAGTCATAATAATCGTAGGCATTGACTAGACTTTTTATTTTGAAATATAATGGGTGTAATAGGCTAGGCTTAAAATGACCCTCTGGTCAATAGCCTAGTAACTTCATATGAACCTAAAACAGGTGCCAGCACGATGAAACAATGAAGCCACAGTACAAGCGAGGACTGAGGACACAAATTTTATTAGACACTGAATAACACGCTTCAAATACTCCACATTAACGTACCAAGTTTGCGTTTTCATTTAGAAACACTTCTTTAGATGTGGACTAGTAAAAAAAATACATCAATTTAAACTTTCATATACATGACATCATTAAAATTCCAGCCAATGAATGTTTGCTTAATACATACATATTCATGCTATTAAAAGCAGAACTAAATTAAAAACATCATAAAGTAAATGCAGGGAACTAGAAAGCATTAAATAATTCATTAAAATATAAACCACAACTGAGTGAATGAATATATGTTAAAAACACTGCATAAAATAGAAATTCCATAGTATTAGTATTAAACAATAGTACTACTTTTTTGAAATTCACTTACAGAGTCAGTCATGACAATTTAGAATACCTAGATTATAGAAATATATAGAAAATATAATATTTATAAATCCAAAGTATTCAGAAAAAGCATTTATTGTAACTCAGTTTTGCATTTTAACAGCGGTCATCCTACATATTGTAAGAAGAGCATTGTGAAGGGCAATACATCAGATCGAGCAGAATGACCTCTGATGATGAGGATTTTGCAAAAGAAATTGAGTTACTAAGACAAATGTTCAAGGTAAGGGATTACCCTGAGATTTTGCTCAAACATGTTGAGGAAGAAGTTATTATAGGTAAGAAAGGGAGATTCCAACCTATTCTAGGTAAGATGACTGAGTGATTTCACTAATTCAACACACAAAGAAGAAAATTTTGAGAGGGCATTAGTTATAGAGTAAAATGCAAGCTCTAATTTGGTCAGAAGCATCTTAGAAAATGAGTGGAACAGGTTTTTGGCTTTTACAGATTTTGAAATCCCAAATGATAGATTAAAGGTAGTCTATAAAAAATGCCAGTTCTCCGAAAAACATTTTAGAAATTAATCATAGTACAGAAGTAGGGGGAAAAAATAAAAAACCTGGGACATACAAATGTGGTCATTGTTCCCAATGTGAGTGGATAATAAATAATGATAAAGTAACGGTAACATCTAGAAACATACCTTCATTAAGTAAATATTATTCAAATTGTGATACCAATGCTCTCATATATTCAGCCCTGTGTCAAGCATGTCAGGCTTTTTATATTGGAAAGACAGAGAGAAAGCTCAAAAAAAGGATATATGAGCACATGTACGACATTCAGAGTGGGAAGGAGAATAATGCGCTATACAAGCACAGTCAAGTACACATGCTCATTACCGATTTTTTGTAGTGGAAAACGTAAACTTGGATGCACGGGGTGGTATGTGGGAAGAGAAAATTGAGTACAGGGAGCTTTGGTGGCAACTAACATTACAAACTAATAGTTGTCAGGTTTGAATGAACACATTTCCATAGCTCCCTTACTCAAGTTAAGATCAGCTAAATTATAAATTACACTTTGGAACATACAATTCAGAATATTGCTTCTTTCCAAAGAAAGGTTTTAACAAGTGTATTTTATAACTGTTTATACAAGCTTTTAATTCACTTGTAAATATTAATAGAAATTTTACATCAAGGTTAAATTTTATATAACAATACTATGGAATTTCTATTTTATGCAGTGTTTTTAACACATATTCATTCACTCAGTTTTGGTTTATATTTTAATGAATTATTTAATGCTTTCAAGTTCCCTGTATTTACTTTATGATGTTTTTTTAATTTAGTTCTGCTTTTAATAGCATAAATATGTATGTATTAAGCAAACATTCATTGGTTGGAATTTTAATGATGTCATGTCTATGAAAGTTTAAATTGATGTTTTTTTACTAGCCCATATCTGAAGAATTGTTTCTGAATGAAAACGCAAACTTGGTATGTTAATGTGGATTTGAAATGTGTTATTCAGTGTCTAATAAAATTCGTGTCCTCAGTCCTCGCTTGTACTTTGGCTTCATTGTTTCATTGTGCTGGCACCTGTTATAGGTTTAAAGGTTTATTTTGGTACCTTGTTCCTTGTTTTTTGGATTATAACTTCATATGAACCTATGAACCTATGACATCATGTGCCTCTGCCTGCATTCATGACTGTGTGGCATACCCACATGTTGTGGGTTGTTTGCTTTTTCCTACTACATAATCCACATTATGACAGATGAGAAACTCACCACACAAGGAGGATGTAAGTGGTATGACATTTCCTCTGTTTTATACATGTCAGTCTTGGTACTCCTATCAGTGCCCTCCATTAATACTGTGTCCTTCTACACCTGCACAGGGCAACTTCCATCTGCACATCATCTGCATGTCAGCTTCGACCAACCGGTATGTATGTATATATTGCCTATTGTGTGTTATACCTCAGTTGGAATGGTACATGTTGGCAGGTATGTGCTTACTAACACTGTCTGGATGCCTTTGCTTCCCTATGACAGTTGAATTTCAGTCCTTATCTCTGGCAGTGGAGCTTCACAAGGACATGTCATGTGTGTCTTATTTTGTTCTTACTCACGTATGTCATATATGTTGCAAATGTAATTTAAATGTTATCTCCCTGTTATAAACGTTCCTTAAGCCATGCCTGGACATGACCTCCTGGTAAGTCCTGAACCTCACTAACATTGTAGTCATATAGTTGTCCTATTTGTCAGTACTGAACTACACCACATAATTTATGTCAGTGTATCTGACCTGTGTCCTCTGTCTCTTCTTGTAGCATGTCCACTGCCTCCCTCCTCCAGTACCCTGTCTCCTGATCCTGAAGTGGGAAGTGATGTGCCTTACTGTGCTAGCATGGCCCATGGCACACAGAACAAAGATTTAGTTATACAGTCTGGTCCAGATGATGACAGATATGTGGATCTGGCTGTAGCCTCAGACATGGAATAAAACACTTCTAGCCATTCTGATGATGTGGGGACATCAGAAGTGGCCTATATCAGTTCATCGAACATTCACTTTTGTGAACATTCACACTGAAAAAAGATTTCACCAGGGAAAGAAATCACTTGGTCAACACCACAATGGAACACACACACCACAGTATGTCAAACCCACCCAAGTGAGGGGCTGTGCCCCCCACACCACCGCTAATTATATATACACCAACTCCAAGATTGTGCTACAGTGCAGAAAAGGGCAAAGTTGTGCTGTTGGCTGAATGCTTCCTTTCCCTATGTAAATCTTTTGCGGATGTGAACATTCACGGAAGTGAAGTTTGGTGATTTGGAGTCAATGAATTCAGGTTCACCGAGCTGAATCTTTAATGAACTGATATAGACCTCATCAGATGCTGGACAGGACGATGCCTGTGCACCACTGCCCAATGTTGAGTCTGTTGGTGATATTTTCTCTTCCCTACAAAAGAGAGCCATTGCCAGACACAGTACACAGTTAGTGTGCATGGGTGAGTGTCAGGGTGTGTCCCCCTACTCCTACATGTAAACAAACATTCCCAACAATGTCATGTATCTGACATTCATGCACTTTTCCATGTCACAGATTGATTTACACACCAGCTGTGTGTGTTGCATGAAGGTCAGAAGTGTAGACACAGATAGGATATGGTGGCAATGGCTGCACAGCATGACATTATGTTATCTGTGGCATGCTCCTTCAAAAGCCTGGGTATGGCAGTGCTACAGTAGTGCCATTAGTACTAACTGGGTGTTATGTGAGTGTTCTTAGCTGAATACCACATGTGAGAGGTAGATCCTCTCTCATTAGGCCCACACTTCTCCCTTGGACATCGATGTCTGTGTTGCAATGTGCACATGCATCTGCTGTTGGTCAATCCACTGTGAGCCCAGCAGTCATAACCATACAGTCATGTTCCTTCCCACAGTGTGTCTCCAGATACTAGTGTCACCACATCAAGAACCTTGGTAGAACAACATGGGCTAAGTATTTCTTGATGTGGCAAAGGCAGCCAGGACTTTGGTATGAGTTGCCAGTTTGGGCACACTACATTATTGAGGGGTTTGAATAGCCCACTGTGAATGGCAGAGGCCTTATTAGTCATTTATAGTTGATTGCCTTTTGTCTGCTATTTCATTTTATTTATTTTTTTCAGTTTCCTCCAGTTTTAGACCCCATGGTGCTCTGCGCAAACCTGTGGAACTAGACTGCATTACAGTAACATTGACAGTTATTCTAATGTGTGTCCTGTAGTGTCATTTTGACCCCTCGTTGATGATGAACGCTGTGCAAAGCACTGACAATTTCATCTGTATGTGGTTGTTGAGTGGTCTGATGCCATGTGATTCTGTTATTTTTACAGATCTATGTGACTACATTCCCTAGTTGACAGTCTCTCTTTTACACTGACATATTGTAATAGTGATATTGAAGACAGTAATACAATATCTGCTGAGGGATAGGGATGGGGATTACATTACAATTTCCCTTGTTGTCTGCTAATCAGACATGCACCACTGTGTATGAATACGTGTCACTTGTGGACTGATTTGATGATTCCTCTCATTATTGTTTTGTATATGTTCATACTGGTATATGTTCTGATTATATTATAGGTGATGTTCAATGTGGACATCTAGTGGGTCATTTTCATTAGCTGTGATCTGTGCTGCTACTGTGGGGCAAAACAAGAATATCAATGTTTACTCTATGTACTTCCGTATGTGTGGCTCGTCATGACTCAGAGGTATGTGTCAGATGCTGCCATGTTGCCTGAGCTAGGACTTATGGTCACATCCTCCACTGCCCACACCTGCTTCTCCTACTCCCTGTGTCCTCCTGATTCTTCTCTGACAGCTGTGACATGTCATCTTCAGACATCTGGGGTTATTGGGGTAGGTTACCCACACTTATGGCAGGCAAAACACTATTTGTGGTTGATAATATGCTGTGTAGCATGGCGCACAGAGTAATTATCTGTGCCACCTTTTCATGTTTGTATAATTCGTGATGTTCGTGCACCTCTAAATGTGCCCAGACATTTTAATCTGACTTTCAGCATGCTGAACACATGTTTAATGGTGGTTCTTGTTGCAGTGTGTGCTCTATTGTAACCATCGTTAGCAAGGCTGGATGGGGATCTATATGGCATCATTAGCCATGGCTCAAGCAGATACCCACAGTCACCTGTTGGTGGAGGATAACTCCTATGTTTGTCATCATGCATACTGTTGACAGGAGTGTATTCTCCTTACATCCTAGCTGTGTTCCTGTGCATACCCAGTAGTAGTCCTCAGGTATTTTGCAATGTTGAAATGCAGCCCTCAAACCACTTTCCCTCCATATAGCAGCACTGTGGACACTACTAGTCAGTTTCATCATGATATTTATCATGCTGCCATCTGCTGAGCACACCACTTGACAGTTCAGTGATGGCCAACCCTTTCTATTTATGTACCATTCTACTATGGGTTCCACAGGGGATTTAATAGGGGGGTGGGTGCAGTCAATTGCACCGAAGACATGGGGGAAGTGGGAAGTTGGCAGTGTTGTAGAACTGGTGGGTGACATTTCACCATTCTTTCACTGTCACTTTACCATTCCATGACTGTAGAAGGGAAGTGGATATATTCATCTACCTTGGTGAACACCGATGCCAGGAACTGTGACAGGATGTGGATGGCAGCTGTCTGGGACATTTCTAAAGCATCTCTCATATGCTGTTGGAATGTCATGGGCATGAGTACACCTAGGCTCAGACAAACTGGTTTTGACAGGTATGGGGTTGCCTCGCAATGTACACAGACATGTGGGGTGCACATGTTACATACAGCCTGTACCAGCTGTCTGTCTAAGCAGTGCCTGTCAATTACTTCCTGCAGTGACAATTGGCTTAGTTGTAGTCTTGTCTGGCTGCTTTCAGGGATGCATTGCCATATCTTCCTGTATGGCTTGCAGTACCACAGCCTATTTTATTTCATTCACTGGCAGTTGCATTCTGTTTTTATTTTTCAGTAATGATATAGATTCTACTGACTTCCATCAGACATAGCTTCCTTTCATTGTGTCAAAATATGGCATTCACCGAGAGTTATGGAAACATAGTCAGTGAAGCAGTTTGTCGCATTTATGTTGCATTGGGCACTCCTGCTGTGTTTTGGAATCTGATAGGCATAAGTGGAGTCTGTTATTATCTTACTCTGAATATTTAATTACTCAGACTGATTACCACATGTCTTCTCTAATCGTGTCTGCAGCTGGTGTTCTGAAGCCCTCCTTTGGTGTGTCGCTCTGTCAACTTTGTTTTGGAATCTGGAACAATTTTTTACATGATTTTTCATTTCCCTAAAATAGATAACAATATCTTTTATTAATGGATCAGCTTTATCCTGAATATTTTTAAAACACCTTCTAACTCTTCAATAGAAATATCTTTCTTTAACTCATTTCTTCTTCTTCAATTTTGTTAATACACTATGTTATCTTTTCATTTCATTTAACCTTCATATAAACTTGGTTCATAGGCTCATAGTTTCATAGGTAGGTACTAGGCTATTGGCCCTAGGGCCTATATAAGCCTAGCCAAATGGTACCATGGCTTTTGCCACCCAAGAAAATTATTTTCCTGTGTCCCTGTCAAGCAGAGCCACAGAAGTGATCCCCAGGGTGAATTTCCTATCTCCCATCCAATCATCAAGATTTTTCCTGAAGAGTGCTAATGAGGAGCTTTGTTTGATATAGACAGGTAGTTTGTTCCAGAGTATGGGAAGTCTCTGAGACAGGAATGTATCCCTCCAGCATGTTCTGTTTATTGTGGTGACAAGGTTTAGGTCCCTAGAGCATGTAGCTCAGAGGGATTGGGATTTCTTTACGTGGAGCATGTCCAACAGCTCTGGGTTTGACATAGCTTTGTATGTTAGGCAGAGATTCCCTCTGAGTACGTGATATGTGACAGAGTAAAGCTGGAGTTTTTTGAGACGGTCTGCGTAGGGCATCTGTTTGAGGCCGGTAATCCTCTTTGTGAGGTATTTCTGTGGTCTTTCCAGTTGTTGTAGATGTCTTGTGAGGTACATACCAAAAGGGGCATTGTACTCTATAAAGGGTCTAATGAGTGATGAGTAGAGGGGAACAATGACCTCTTTTTTCCTGGATGAGAAACATTTTGTGATGAGGTGTGCCACGTAGAAGGATTTCCTGACTACTGTGGTGATGTGATTATCAAAGGAGAGACTACTGTCAACCTATGTCCCAAGGTCTCTTATCACACTTTCAGTGTTAAGTAGACAACCGCCTATGTATGGTAGTTTGTGGGTACAGAGTTTTTACCAAAAGGGATGACGATGCACTTTTTGGCATTGAGCTTGAGGCCATGGCTTTGACACCAGGCATCTGTCTCAGTGAGGCCCTTTTGTAGGATGTCCACATTGTTAGGAGATTTGATTATGGCTCCTAGTTTGCAGTCATCTGCAAACTTTGTTAGCCAAAGACCTTCTGTGTTAGCTTGTACTTCAGAGAAGTAGATACCAAAAAGGAGAGGACCTAGGACCGAACTCTGTGGTACTCCACTTGTCACTGGTCTGAAGTTGAATTTAGAGTCTGCTACTTTCACAGTGTGGGTTCGGTCAGTGAGCCAGTTGGCAACCCATCTTGTGACATAGGGATTTATACCTAGTTTAGTGAGTTTGTCTATAATTTTAGAGTGGGGGATGGTGTCGAAAGCCTTGGCGAGATCTAGATAGGCTGTGTGTACCACCTTACCCTCATCTACAGCTTTGGTGACCGCTTCAAAGAAGTCTGTCAGGTTTAGGAGACATAATCTGCCTTTTACAAACCCGAACTGGGTAGAGTCCAGAGTTTGTAGATTACCTATATCATTGTTTATAAGTTCCATGATGATACGCTCCATAGCCTTGCAGACTAGGCTTGTCAGGCTAATGAGGCGGTAGTTCCCGGGGTCCATGATGGCTCTCCCTTTGTGGAGTGGGATAACCATTGCTGTGCACCATTCAGTGGGCACAAAGCTTGAGGTGAGGCTATGATCGAACATGGCACTTAGGTGGGGTGCCAGTTCATTCTGTAGTTCATGTAGAGCGCAGCCTGGGATGTTGTCAGGTCCCATGGATGCGGTGTTCTTGGCTTTGGAGAGTGCATTTTTTACCTGTGCAGCCGTGATTACAGGTACTTTGCATTCTTCTGGTATAGAGATGCACCCTTTAGGGGAAGAGAGAGAGGTAAAGTTAGCACTGAACCTATCTGTCAGGATGTTGGCAATAACAGTTGGTTCTGTATATTTAGTGCCATTGTGCTGTAACTTAGAGCAGATCTGAGTGTTGCCATTGAGATTCTTGACATAGCTATAGAATGCTTTGTGGTTGTCTTTAGAATCAGTGGTGATTTTGTTTTCGTAACTAGCTTTGGAGGATTTTATGAGGGATCTCAGCTTCTTACTGGGGCTGACCATGGAGTTCCTCCAATCATGGGATTTTACTCTTTTTTGCAACAGTTTCTTTCTTCTGTTGTAGAGTTTGTTTATAGCAGGGGACCACCAGATTGGCTTCCTTTTTTTGGAGGATAGCATCTTGGTTCTGTTAGGGATTGCATGATCCATGCACTTGTATAAGTGCTTATAAAGTGCAATTGTATAGGATTCAGCAGTTGTATCCTTACAGTCCGTCAGCATGGGTGTCGTGAAGTTTGCCACTTCTGTCTTAAGAAGCGTGAAGTTGGCTTTGGAGAAATTTTTTACGGTGGTTTCCCTAATGGGGGGTGGGGGTGGGGCTGGGATGTGGATGTCTAGGGTGATTTGCTTATGGTCGGATCTGAGCAACAAGGAATTGACCTCTGGTGTGGAACACCGGTTGCCCATGTTGGTAATGACCAGGTCTAGGATATTGCTGCCCCTGGTGGGGGTGTGGATAAGTTGATCCAAGGCATTAGAATTTATGAATTCCAGAAAACGTTGAGCACAAGAGTTGGTACATGAGTAGTTTTCCCAGTTAATGGTGGGGTAGTTGAAATTACCCGTTATTAGGGTGTTAGGTTGTACCCTAATATTTTCCAGTGTAACAAGAAATGAGGAGTGGGAATCCTGGGTCATGGTGGGGGATCTGTAGCAGGCTACAATTTGCATTGTGGTCTTGCCCAGAGTTAGTTGCACTTGGAAAATCTCATATGCATTATGTTGAGCAACTAGTCTGGAGGTGTGGATATCCTTAATGAATATTGACACACCTCTGCCTTTTTGGTCCAAGTTAGGTGGCCGAAAAGTGTGGTATGAATTATAGCGTGGTAATGCAGGGGTGCTCTCTGGAGCTTTGAACCAGGTCTCTGTTACTCAGCCTTATCCTTGAAGCCGTTTTTGTTTTTTACTCAACAGATGTCATTGTTCTCCATTTTAAGGAGTGCCTCGAGTGAGTGCATTTTGAGGTTTAGACTTCTAACATTGAGTAGCATTACCCTCAGATTTTGCTTGCTTGTACCTGTTATGGTGGTGAATTTGTCATTTGAATCTTGCCTAAAAAAGGCACTATAGGGGTGGCAAGAGCCTTAGTCAGTATCTGGAATCCCAAGGGTGACAGGTGCAGGCCATCTTTGGCAAAGCATCGTGGTTTGTCGATCAGGTCATCCCAGGCAGACAGATACTGGATCCCCTTAGAATGACACCGGAAGCTTAGCCAATTGTTGAAGTCAATCATTTTGTCCTTGTACTGTGGTATCATTCTGGGAGATGGCAGGATGCTACTCAGGGCTAGGGTCATACCTGCCTGGGCTAAAAGATCAGAAAGCTCCTCCATGTCTCCTTTCATGTAGTCCAGGGAGATATGTCTCAGGTCATTCACACCAACATGGGACAATGACAGAGTCATATTTGCACTTGCTGTGGAGTGACCAGAGTGCATGCGTTATGTGGTGGATCCTGGCATCTGACAGGTAGCTGACAGTGACTTTCTCCTTGTTTAGCATGGTGAGTGGAACTTAGTGTGCCTGACTATAGAGTCACCTATGACTAGAGTGTTAGGTACATTGTTATGTCTTGTGGGCTGTGATTGAGTGACACACTGAGTTTGTGGGCTATGTGTCATTTGGGTTGTGTTGGGGGGGTGGAGGATGCTTACGTTTCTGCTTTGGAGGTCCCTGTTGCTTGGGTAGATTTTGTTTGAGAGCCTCCATGAATGTAGGTGTGTGTTTTGTGTTTCTATGTGTGTGTTTTGGTGGTGTAGGTTTTGAGGGACTATGTGATGAATGTGGTGTGGTGCAAGTGTTTACCTTCTCCTCTTGACTGTCTAGTCCAGTCCTGGGTGAAGAGAGCTTTGCTTCCAGTTTGGTTATATAAGTGCATCTCTCACAGGTTGTAGTGTTGGGTGGTAGGAGGAGAGGGTTGTCTGTGTACATGAGGCACATGCTGCATTGCCCCAAGATGCCCAGATTCATCAGGTAGACAGGAGAAAACATCGGGAGCTGACCCTTAGACATGCCTGGATAGGTGATTATTTATTAAGTACTAAAAACTGTTTTCCTCTAGACAAGTGAGGAAAGTTGAGTGTTGTAGTAATTTGTAGCTTATTTAGTGACTACAATGAGTTCTGACAAGTGCTGAGCTCAAAGAAACAGATTTGAGTGCTGAAACTAGAAAACTGGCTAGTTCCAAGAAACAAAATTAAGCTAGAAGGCTTCCCTCCAACACAGAAAGGCTTGGCGGCTCATTAGCTAACAAATAGTCCTGGATACAGCAAATCTGTATCTGGACTAGACAACTTATAGGAAAGGCAGGAAACAAGCTTAGAAATTATGTTTTTTTTTAAGTGGAAAGAGGAAAGGATTAGCAGAAGCTAACTGCGTTGGCCTTCTCAAATGTTCTCCCAGGAATAGGTAGAATGAGGTAATGACACTAGACTGGGAAGAGTGTCCCAGATCAAATTTACAGTAGTGGTGGGAAACTGCAAAGCCACCAAGTATAAAAACAGGATACCAAGAGGGAGGGAGGGTAGGAAACAAAAATCAGAACAAACAAACCCAACCAGATGCTTAACAATTGTAGAAAATTCTACTTAATACCTCACACACAGTGAGTAAAATAAAAGTGCTATAAATAACTCAGAAATAAACAAAAAACAGGATACTTAATGTTATATATCTTCGATTCGTTAGCTCAGAGCCCTTCCTCCGACTTCCTCCGATTAGCTCAGTGTGAAATGGCAGAAACAGTCACAAGTTAACTTCATAAGTAACAAAGTTGAAACCTGAAACAACTTTAAAAAAAGGTTGAAAGAACCAATGATGTGCTTATTCCAAGGCGTAGTCCAGGCAACCCCAGTTAGCCAATGACCACAAACAATTCACTCTCACTAAAATGCTATACTGGCTTTGGATGAGCTATGATGAACTGGGACATGTGCTCAGACACACAGCCTCTACTAACAAACAACCAGGCCCAAAACATAAGCCTGAGTATGAACAATGCTACACTACCAACACTACTTAGGTAGAAAAAACTGCAGAAATGTTTAAACAGATAAAGGATCAAGGAGACTCTAGAGAATGCTTTTAAATGCAAAAAAGTTATATGATACACTCCTAGCAGGAAATCAGAGCAAACCCAACCAGATGCTTAACAATTGCAGAAAATTCTTCTTAATACCTCACAGACAGTGAGTAAAATAAAAGTGCTATAAATAACTCAGAAATAAGCAAAAAACAGGATACTTAATGTTATATATCTCAGATTCATTAGCTCAGAGCCCTTCCTCCGACTTCCTCCGATTAGCTCAGTGTGAAATGGCAGAAACAGTCACAAGTTAACTTCTTAAGTAACAAAATTGAAACCTGAAACAATTTTAAAAAAGCTTGAAAGAACCAATGAGGTGCTTATTCCAAGGAGTAGTCCAGGCAACCCCAGTCAGCCAATGACCACAATCAATTCACTCTCACTGAAATGCTATACTGGCTTTGGCTAAGCTATGATGACGTGGGACATGTGCTCAGACACACAGCCTCTATTAACAAACAATCAGGCTCAAAACACAAGCCTGAGTATGGACAATGCTACACTACCAACACTACTTAGGTAGAAAAAACTGCAGAAATGTTTAAACAGATAAAGGACAAAGGAGACTCTAGAAAATGCTTTTAAATGCAAACAAGTTATATGATACACTCCTAGCAGGAAATCAGAACAAACAAACCTGACCAGATGCTTAACAACTGTAGAAACTTCTACTTAATACCTCACACACAGTGAGTAAAATAAAAGTGCTATAAATAACTCAGAAATAAGCAAAAAACAGGATACTTAATGTTATATATCTTAGATTCATTAGCTCAGAGCCCTTCCTCCGACTTCCTCTGATTAGCTCAGTGTGAGATGGCAGAAACAGTCACAAGTTAAATTCTTAAGTAACAAAGTTGAAAACTGAAACAACTTTAAAAAAAGCTTGAAAGAACCAATGAGGTGCTTATTCCAAGGCGTAGTCCAGGCAAACCCAGTCAGTCAATTACCACAAACAATTCACTCTCACTGAAATGCTATACTGGCTTTGGCTAAGTTATGATGACCTGGGGCATGTGCTCAGACACACAGCCTCTACTAACAAACAATCATTCCCAAAACACAAGCCTGAGTATGAACTATGCTACACTACCATCACTACTTGGGTAGAAAAAACTGCAGAAATTTTTAAACAGATAAAGGATCAAGGAGACTCTAGAGAATGCTTTCAAATGCAAACAAGTTATATGATACACTCCTAGCAGGAAATCAGAACAGACAAACCCAACCAGATGCTTAACAACTGTAGAAAATTCTACTTAATACCTCACACACAGTGAGTAAATTAAAAGTGCTATAAATAACACAGAAATAAGCAAAAAACAGGATACTTAATGTTATATATCTCAGATTCGTTAGCTCTGAGCCCTTCCTCTGACTTCCTCCGATTAGCTCAGTATGAAATGGCAGAAACAGTCACAAGTTAACTTCTTAAGTAACAAAGTTGAAACCTAAAACAACTTTAAAAAAAGCTTGGTGACAAAATCTTCTTCTTCTTTCATTATACTTTCCTACCTTTTAAATATAGTTCCATTTTTACTTTTAGTTGTATCCATACACATTTCCCGTTTCTTAATATCTTTCTCCAAATAGGGGAACAGTGCTCCCCTCTTCAGTTGTATCACTTATTTCTGTCTCATTATTAGATTTGCAATTCTTTTCCTATTCTCCCCAAAATATCTTTCCTGTGTAATATAAATGACATAATTTTGTTACAACAGAACATTTATTTTATCATATTTTATACTTTTCTTTTTCTTATTCAGATATTCTTTTTCCAGCAAGGATAATTTTCCTTTTTATAATTTTGTTTGGCAATATTTAACCATTCAGTCTTTGTTTTACAAAAAGGCAGTATCATTTTATGTTCTTCCCCCAAATTTATATTCCGTCCTTAAACTGTTCCTTTTTTAAACTATCACCATTAAACTTCTTAATCCATTTCTTTTCATCTGCATGCTCTCAGTATTAACAATGATGTTTCATAGATTCATAGATTAGTACTAGGCCCTGTGGGCCATTTTTTGAGCCTAGCCGATTACCCCATGTGAGATTTGAACCCTGCACCTTGTGTCTATAAGGTGAACATCTTAACTATTATGCCAACCCTCCCCTAGACTTTATGGTCTGAAAAACAGTTGATATAACACCATTCTGAAATTACTTTAAAGACTCAGAAAATATTATGAAACCAATTTCACTCTTTAAATTTGCCCAATGTCTAAACTTTCTTCAAATTTGCTGACATTTTTTACTTTCTTTTTAGATCTAATGTCACAGTTCTAATCTCCCATGACAAACAAACTAATGGAACTAGCTGAACTAAACCTTTTCACTTCCACTACTCTCTGGTTCTCTAGTTACCCTAACAACAGACTGCAATCTGTTAGATGGCAGTCCTACTGCTCCCCTTTCTTACCTATCCAAACAGGTGTCCCTCAAGACTCCATTCTAGGCCCCCTTCTCTTTAATAATTTTACTAACAATTTTAACTCTGCCTGCTGCACCTTTGCAGCATTGATCCAGTACACTGATTATTCTAATCACCCCCTCCAACACCCCTACTGAACTTCTTTCCCTCACACAGTCTTTTTTCACACCATTAAACACTGGTTAATCAATAATGAACATATCCAAAGAAAACTAAGCTTCTTCTTTTCCTTCCAAAATCTATGTTCATCCTTAATTCCTCCTTCAGTGTCTCTTCCCTTGACAGCACTATCATTCATACAGACTTGCACACCAAACTTCTTGGAATTACAATTAACGATCAACTGAAATTCGACCACCATATCCAACAATCCATCAAAAAAAAAAAATCAAAAACTAGGTTTACTGTATAGAAATAAAAAATTCTTATCCATCACCTCTAGGACCTCACTTGCTCAAGCCTACTTCCATGCCTGCCTATTCTACACTTGCCCATATTTACCCACCTACAAGCAAATCTTCTAACCAAACTTGAACAAACTTATAATTAGATAGATTTGCCTCTAACTCCCCTTATAAATCCCATCACTGCATTGCCCTTAGACAACTGTAGTGGCTTGAATTCCCTCCACTACTTCAGCTTTCACAGCTACACATTCCCTTCTGTACAATCTTGCAGACTGTATTTCTTTGTCCACCCTCCTATCCCTCTATAAACCTTCTTGGTCTCTCCGTAGTACTGATCAACTGCTACTTGACACCTACAGGCCTAACAAAACAATAGATAGATTCAGGACCGGCCTTTGGTCAAGTAGTACCCTAGGCAAAAGGGCTCCAAAGCTCCCCTCACACACCACCCGGTGTCCCCATCCTGGTCTTTATAAATGCTCCTTAGCTCAAACTTGGAACAAACTCCTAAGTAATCTAAGCACTATCCAATCTCCAATCCATTTCAAAAGAGAATTGTAAAAACATTTTGCAAATACTCATTCCCGCATCTGTCACCACCCTACCTAATACACAGCTTCCCCACTAATTCTGACTATACATATTTCTTTTTTTCCTCTCACTTTACTGTAATATATCTCTATAAAACTAAAGCTGTATTACCTTAGTTATGCCATTGAGCAGCTCACTACTTTAACCCTATTTCTCCTTCTTTTTCTTTCCTACTGTACTCTCCAACCCTCCTCTCACTTCTTATGACTGTCTTTCTTTCTCTCTTCTTGGCTCTCCTCTCTATCCCCCTTATTTTTGTTTTTTACTCTTTTTACTTTATACCTCTTTTCTCCCTCTCTAACAACATGATCAAGGTATTTAAATGTTTTTGGGCTTCTTTTTCTTCCTCCTGATGCTCTTTTGCAAATTCCTGTTTTGTAACTGCCCTTTACTTCTTAATTTTATCATTTGATAATTTATATTGCTGCATTAATGTATGTATTTTTGTAATTGTTCTTACTATGTATGTATTTCATAGTCCTCCAGATTTGGCATGAATGTTTTCAATTCTTATTACTAGAATGTCACTTTGCTTATTGCTATCTTTGTGTATGGAGCTTTTTTCCTTAGATCTCCACTGAAAATGGGCCAATGGCCCAGTTGGGGTAACCAGCTTAACAAAAGACAAATAAAAAATAAATAAATGCTCAAAGGTCATATTTGTTCAGAAAGTAGCTGCCATCTTTCTTATATCATTATAAACATATATCACAATAGTTCTAATGGGGTAATTCTGTTTCTTGTATTTGTAACAGAAACTTATCCTGTTCTCACTATGATAAATATCTAGTATGTCAATATCTTGATGTTTAAATAAAGCTGACATTTTTGAATACATTTCTCCTTCCAAATTCCATATAACAATATTTACAGAGTGAAGAGAACTGTTTTCATTTCAGTTCTGACAAAAAGATGTTAACAACAACAAAAATCTGCCCCGGGATTCATGAAGCTTGCACCAGGCGCAGGCATAGCATAGGCGGTATAATGCCAAATATGGCCGCCGAGCGATTCAGGTACAATCCACTTCCATGTCAACTACCAGCGTACGCCAGATCTGCGCAGCCCTCGGCTCAGGTATGCTAATCACCCCATGCGCAGTACTGCACCATGCAAATGAAGGTACATAGCGATTCATTAAATGGTGCAGGTGTAGCGTAAGCCTACAGAAATGTAAACCAAAAAAAACGGTTTACATTTTGCCAAACAGAACATCGGAGCTATGAAAGTGGACCAGACTCATGTATTACAAAGTTAACATATGCCAATGGCTAAATATACAGCCAATGGCATAAGAAAAGATGCACAACACCTAAAAAACAACATTTAATGTCATGTCCACAGTACAACCACAGGGCATGTGTGCGCAAATGGGAACACAAGGAAAATATATACAAATTTCATAAAATCGCAATGTAATACAAATCATGATTTCACCATAACTCAATGTTATGAATGGTACACCACAACCAAGCTGCAAGGGTTGCTAAGAGTCTGTGACAGTGTTCGGTGTGGTAACTATGAATTAGTAGTCAATGCTATCCAAATGAGGCAAGTAATAGTGAATCGGAAACATCCTGCCGGACTTAGGATGTACCATACGGCGCAGCACTATAACACCGAGGAGTGGTTTGGAGGTATACATGACATCAGCAGTAGGGTGTGCCACCATAGCTGTAAGCACATTGGAGCAATGCAAATCCGGGCTGCCTGTTGCTAAGCAAAGCCGCAGGATAGGGGTGGGGATGTAGGTATAGCATCATTTAGCTGAGAGCACATATGTTGCCCGAAAGCGCATGTGTACGTGGATGAAAACGTGCCCGAAACCCGGTAAGCGGACGCACGTGCCACACACCACAGCTCAAACAGGAAGGCTAGGGGAAGAAAATAAGGAAATGCAGCAGTAGGGTAATTGGAGTACAACTGAACAATTAACACCTATTAACTCACAGTGGGCAATCAACGGCAGCTAACAAGTCTACTCACAGCAACCTGCAGAACAGGATAGGGGAGGTGTCAGATTGCAAAGAAAAGAGAACTGTCACCGCAGAGCAAAGCAAACCTGCAGTAGATTGGCCATAGAACACATTTCGCAAGATAAGCCAGGTTTTGGAAGGTACAAAAGAAAGCAGGCTGCTGGATGCATGCCAGAAAATGGGAGGGGAAATGTTAAGAAATGTTAAGGGAAGGGCAAGAGGTAATCCACGGCAGCTAAATGTAATTCAACACCAAAGGCACCACAATAGCAGTACCTGTGGTAAAACACATAAGATACCCTGTAGCTTTGATTGTACATATACACTCTATGACATCATCAGTGTTCAAAGCACAATAGTATAAAGTGTGAAGGCACCTCACACACACCTGTGTATTCCCAAACACTGCACCATCGATGTAAACAGATGGGGAACCTTTACAATGTACATGTTGAGAGCTGCCATAGCTGTGATTCATCACCATGTGTTAGAGACTGAAGGTGTTGTGGAGGATGATGCTGACAACCACCGCAGGCCCTGGAGGAGGAGAAGAGTGTTCAGACCAAGGGTAACCTACCAGGGCCAACATGATCTGGAGATAGTAGACCATTACAGGGTGGACAGGGACATCTTACAGCAAATAGTTGAGCTGTGTCGGCCACGCCTGAGATCCAGAAAAAACAGAGGGGAACCCATCCCAGTGGACATGAAGGTATGTGTAAGCTTGAGAATACTAGCCACAGGTACCTTTCAAAGGCCAACTAGAGATATAATGGGGATCTCACAGGCATCAGCATCCAGGGTACTACACCATTTCCTGGATGCCATGTTACCACATGCCAATGAGCATATATACTTCCCCCGAACTCAGGAGGAGTTGGCCAGCAATATGCATCTCTTCCACCATGTGGCACACTACCCGGAGGTACTGGGTGCGATAGACTGCACGCACATACATATCAAGTCACCATCCAGTGAGCATGGTAGGTGCTACATAAACCGCAAGGGATACCACTCCATCAACTGCCAGGTCATGTGCAATGCCCAGGGCATTATCATGGATGTGTGTGCTGGCAGCCCTGGAAGCTACCATGACTCCCACATCTGGCATGCCTCACAGCTGTATCAGATATTTGTCAGGGGGGACATCCCATGTGGCCACCTTGTGGGGGATGGTGGCTATGCACTGGAGCCGTGGATGATGACTCCCATCAGAAATGCACACACACTCATGCAAGAACGCCATAATGAGGCACATGCACAAATCAGAATCATCATAGAGTGTGTGTTTGGGATGCTGAAATCACGGTTACGTTGCTTGGACATATCTGGTAGAGTCTTGCAGTACTCTGCAGGCACGTGTGCCCACATCTTCATAGTATGTGCCATGCTACATAATATGATCCTGTGGAAACAGCTGCAGCAGGGACATAATGGTGAAGGCCCTCACAGCCCATCGCAATTGCAAAGGCCATCACAGGCACAGAGGGATTCAGACCACGAACACCCTGTGCCAGCCCCAGTAGGCAGACGGAGGCATGCCCAATATGCCCATGCCTTGGCAAAGAGGGAACGTATAGCACATACACTGACAGTGTAGGTCCCTACGGACTGACACACCTCTTTACCTGCACACACAGCAAACTGGATGGCACACACAAATAACCACCTGTAAATTGTAATGTATAGGTGGCCTACTGTGTGAATCCTACATAGGCAGCCCTCGACCATTGCACACACAACAGCTATTGAAACAAGGAAAGTCAACACCTGAACAGTACACGCACCTAACAGCATATGTTGATACTGTATGTATAGGTTCCTATGTACATCGGTAGGTACATGCCCGATTGTCAGAGGCCATTCATCAACCAAGGCAAACAGTGTCTGCTGTCGCCACCGCATTGATTAACCAACTGTCCCTCAGTGGAGCAGAGCCAATTGCGGGATCCATGTGTGTAATCACTGTTCCCCACACACTCTGCATGGATTCCCTGGTGTGTTAATAAAGGGCTCCATATAATGTAATCAGGGATGTAGTGGCAAAGCATGGGGAGTACCCATGATAGGTATCTGTCACCCCAGCATGCTCCACCTATGGTTGTGTGAAGGTGTAGCACAGGTGTAGCACATTATAGTGTGTGGCTCACTGTGACATAGATTCCCAGTGCTGGAGCACATCCATTAAACATCACTTGGACATACCATTAATAGGTCTCATCCATATGTAAACTAACTGAGTTACACATTTGAATGCAGTACGGAGTAACAGCCATAGTACAGTCCACATACAATACACCATAACACGTGTACAAATCCCAGATGCCCAAGTGGTAAATGCACTGACTGTCGTGCATGTTCCCGGTTCCACGTCCTGCAAGGGCCGTTACATAATCCCGAATGAATAATGGATGTTGGATGCAGGTCATTAGATCAGGTTTAGCACATGTTAGCGGGTTCATGCATTGGCAAGTGCTGGTAAGCGTCGTTTAAACATGACTATACGGATATGCACGAAACAGGGCTAAGCTTTGCTGAATATCGTGCAGATCACCGTCAGCGATGTCCAGGACAGGTGAAACTAGCATTATTCACCCCTGTACTAATAGTGCCTGCCCTGAAAGGTAAAACGACCACTGCCAGGAGTGGAACACGCAATCATGTACACAATCACCTAATACTAAGCTACCCGAAATGTACCAATGGCATGTGTGTATTGTGACAGGTTAAAACACAAATGTGCGGAGTTCAGGAAACAGTATACACCGCCATGTACACAACAAAAGGTGTGTTCTCCCTCTCACTCTCTCTCTCTCTCTATATATATATATATATATATATAAATAGAGATATAAAGGGTGATAGAGAGATATATGTCGATATATACGGATTCACCTATATCTGCAAATATATAGATAAGTCAACGACATGTACACAACCATGGAGGTAGAAATAAATAGGATACTGCCAACTACCAAATGTTTTACATACCGACACGTGTAATCATGAGGCTTAAAGACCGAAAGACCACAGTACCGGAACACTAGAACCGCGAGTAATATTATCACTATGTTAAGGAACATTTAGTTATCACTGCTGGTGCTGCGGTCCAGGTAGGTACTGTGTTCAACTGTGTTTGTGATTGCTGTAGTCTGTGTAAGTGTGTGTTGAGGGTGCCATGTGTGTTTCCGTGGGACTGTAATGTGTGTGTGTGTGTGTTTGCATCGTGTGTCTGTTAGTGCTAACTCGGAGGTAGATCATTACGGTAGGTGTGATCAGAGCTGGCCGTAGGCATACGGTTACCACCTGTCCCACTTTAAGAGGGACATCCCCTCCTTGGGCAGTTGTGTCCTGACAACAAATATTAAAAAGGGTAAATGTCCGAGATTGTAGGACATAATTATATCCCATATATTATGTAATAGTTGCATTAAATAGTTATTCCTGTATCTAAAATATGTAAATCTTATAAGAAACATGATAAATAGCTAAAGTGCTACAAGAATAAGTATGTATTTAGGATAAAAGTACGTTCTATCCTGTGTACTGACCATGGGTATGTGTCAGCCTGTAAACACCGATGTGTGTCCTGCAAATGCCCCACTATGGCCATTTGAAAAGTTGGCAACCCATGCCAAAGAGGTTCAGTCACCAACACAACTGCAATGAGTGCAAATATCTGTGACAGAAATACATGAGACAGCTGTCATTTAGTAACATTCCCTTACATATCGATGTATTTCTGGAGGTATTGAATTATCAACCTCACCTGCATGCTATATAGGAACCAATTAACAATGGCTCAATGTATAAGCCTGCAACAACCATAGTTTTAGTCTACTAAATGATAGGTCTTCAATTAAGGAAGGAGCCCACACACACATATGGAATATGTAGAAATGCAGTCCCCACAAACCTGTATATGCTATGTACACCCACCTACATCTCCCCCACACCCAAAACAATTGCAATACAGACTGTAATAACATCACAAACATCCACTCACTCAATTACATCTGCAGAAGTGTTAACATACCTTGTGAGAGACACATTTGTAATAGTGCCATGTGAAATCATAGCTGTTGTATAATGGAACAGACGGCGATGTTACATGTTTTGTTTGCAATAGTCTGTTATCAGACGGTTGAGATGACAGGTACACTCACATGTAGAACCACATACTCTAGCCGTCACACACAATCCACGGGGGACATGAATTCAAAATATCCGTGTCTCTCCAAATAGCAGTTGCACTTCCTCACAACAAAACACATACATGCTGTCTCCCCGAAGGTAGGGCAAAAGGGCAACGCCCAAGTGAAGAATTCAATTATACCCCATGTTGCTGTGTAATTGGTGAATGGAGTAGCTGCACAGCTGATGTGCATGTAATAATTTACTCAAGAACACCAATTGGTGGCAGGATACCACATTTTACAGGTACCTACGTATATAAGGACGCCTTGCCATACATTCAAACCGTATGCTCATACCATAGAACCGTTTAAACAGGAAAGGTGTAAGTGAGATATTTATGAAGACTCGGAACGCTAACAAGGTATATAGAACACTCAGTATGTTAGTGTATGTAGAGCCTGTTTTGTATTAATTAAAGTGTACGCAATGCATAAAGTGGGAAAAGGTATTATGTAGTGATGTCTTGTTGAGCATAGTAATGCTTGTAGAAATTGTGTGTTCTGCTGTGGGCCACAAGGTAAACATCTCATACACCACAAGGGATGCTACATGAGGGCTTTAAACACAACAATTCCACACCATCTGCCGTCAGTGGTAGGGTTTGTCCAACAAGTACCTGCCATAGCAGGGGATAGTATATGTTGATATACTGTCACAGTAGGCATGTGTATGGGCATATAACGAGAATAACATGCCTAAGGTGGTCCTGCTGTGCAAGTATGCTTTGCATTATGGGATAATGTTTAAAATATGTGTAATGTACAGTATTGTAGGTAGATATGTCAGATATTTTACACAGCATAACTGTTATATCATGCAAACAAAAGGTATGCCTATTGGCATGTACAATACACAATAACAGGATACATATGGCTTGTAGTCACGGGACACTGTAACAGCATGATAGCTAATTGAAATGGAAGAGCTATTCAATTATCCATGCACAAAGGACATGTAATAGCTTCACAGGTTCATTGTTAGGTACTATGCTGTCTGGCCAAGTCCATTTGTAAGCCCAACTACAGTGTTTTCACCGGCAGCACCTCCCTAGGGTAGTGTCCTGTGTCTGTGAACAGCAGAGCCATTTGTTACCTGCACCTGTGTACAGTACAGCCACTGCAGTGATCCCTGGTGTACATGTGTGTCTCCCATCCACCCATCGAGGTATCTCATGAAGAGTGCTAGTGAGGGTCCCTGCTTGATGTACATAGGAATCATGTTCCAAAGCATGGTGAGTGTCTGGTTCAGGAATGTATCCCTCAAGCACGTCCCACTCATCGTTGCATTTCTGTACATATCCATGAGCATGTTGCTCTCAGTGGCTTTTGCTTATGTTGCTTATGTAGAGTATATCCATCAATATTGTTGTGGACATGGGCCCTGTATGTTCAGCAGAGGTCACCCCTGAGTATGCAGTATGCAAATGTGTACAGTTGTGGTGTCTGTAGTTGTGCTGCATATGTCATCCTTCGGAGGTCAATAATCCTCATGGTGTGTTAATGTTGTGGTATGTAAAGCTGTTGCTGTTCTGTAAGG
Source organism: Protopterus annectens (assembly GCF_019279795.1). NCBI lineage: Eukaryota > Metazoa > Chordata > Ceratodontiformes > Protopteridae > Protopterus > Protopterus annectens. The sequence continues at coordinate 1,332,909,380 of NC_056733.1, forward strand.
TACACCCCAAAAGGGGTGTTGTACCCTTGAACGTGTGTCATATGTCAGGAGTATAGAGGTACAATGGATGCCTTTGTTCCAGCTACAAACCCATTACAGATAAGGGTGGCCACGTAGAAGGATATCCACGCCACATTGGCAATATGGTTATCAAAGGAGTGGGTGCTATATACATATGTACTAAGATCCCGTATAATGTCACATGTATGTAGGGGACTACCACCTATGTGATAGTCAGTGGGTGATTGGTGTAAACCAAAGGGGATGTCTATGCACCTTGTGTCATGCAGCTTCAGGCCATGTTATCAACACCAGGTACCCGTCACAGTGACACCCTTATGGAGGGTGTCTTTATCAGCTGGTGAATCAATCATGGCTCCTTGTTTGCAGTCATCTGGAAACCTATTCAGGGGAAAGTCCCTCTGTGCTAGCCTGTACCTCAGGGAAGCATATACCAAACATGAGGGGCCCTATGACCGAGGACTGTGGTACGCTAAGTGTAAATGAATTACAGTAGGTACTACGGGATGCTACCCTAACTGTGTGGGTCCTGTCTGTGAGCCACTTTGCATAACATCTCAAGACATAGGGGTCGATGTGCAGGTGGGTGTGTATGTTGTCAATACCAGAATGGAGAACGGTGCTGAAAGCCAATGAGAGGACAAGGTAGGCTGTGTGGACCCCCTTACCATCATCAACTACCATGGTAACTGTATCAAAGGAGTCCACCAGGTGTAGGAGCCATGGTCTGGCCCTAACAAATCCAACCTGGGTGGCATCAAAGGTCTGGAGCCCACCAATGTCTCTGTGAATGACTTCCATGATGATGTGCCCCATAGCCTTGCAGAACAGTCCAGTCAGGCATATAGGGCAATAGTCCCTCTGGTTCATTGTGGCACCACCTGTGTGGAGTGTGATAACTGTTGCTGTGTGCCATTCAGGGGCCACAATGTCTGATACAAGGCTATTAGTGAATCTGGTGGCCAAGTGGGGAGCCATGTCATTCTGAGGTTTGTGTAAATCGCAGCCTGGGATGTTGGACGGTCACATGGAGTCTGTGTTCCAGGCCTTAGAGAGTGCAGGATGGAACTGCGTAGTTGTGACCGCTGGGGCTCTGCATTGTTCCTGTATAGATTTTGACCCTGTAGGGAGTGAGAGGGTGTAAAGTTAGCATTGAATCTATCTGCCAGGATGCTGCCAATATCAGTTGGTTCTTTAATGTTCCTGCCTAACCATCGTATGTCAGAGCAGATGTGGGTATTGCCATTGAGTACTAACATACCTCCATAATGCTTTTTGGTAGTCCTTGGAATATGTCGCAGTAATGTTTCCATAGCTAGCTTTGGAGGATGTGATAAGGGATCCCGGATTCCTACTGAGGCTGACCAGTAAGCTACCCCACCCATGGGATTGTACTTCACTTTGCAACAGCCTCCACCTTTTGTTGTACATTACATCCATGGAACTGGACCCCTAGAGTGGCGTCCATTATCTGGTGGGTACCATCATGGCTCTGTTTGGGATAGCATGATCCATGCAGTCATGCAAGTGCTAATGAAGTGCAGTGGTGTATGTTTCAGCATTTGTAAGTACATTGTCCATCTGCACGGGTGTCATGACATTTACTACCGCTGTCATAAGACATCTGAAGTAGGCCTTGTAGAAATCTTGTACTGTGTATTCCGTGAAGGGTGTGGTGCCGAGACGTGAATAACAAGGGTGATTAGCATACGTTCGGAAACTACCAATGAGGGGATAACCCCAGGTGTGGAACACCAGTCACATGTTGGTAATGTCCATGTCTAGGATATTGTTGGCCTTGGTGGTGGTGTGTATGGGTTAATCCAGCCGATTGGAGGTTATGAATCCCAGAAAGTGCTGGCCTAATGTGTCGGTACATGAGTAGGTATCCCAGTTAAGTGTGGGGTAGTGTCAGTCTCACATCAGTAGTTCCTGTCTGAACCCTACTGTCCAGTACACCAAGAAATGAGGGCCAGTAACCATGGGGTATGGTGTGGAATCTGTAGCAAGTTACAATGTGTATAGCAGTTCTGGCCACAGATAGTTGCACATGGATTACCTCTGATGCATTGTGCTAAGTAACCAGCCTGGAGTTGTGTACATCCTTGTGAAATATAGACACACCTCCGCCGTGGGTGTTCCGGTCCTGGTTACATGACTGAAGTAACCTGTCAGTGCAGGTGTGCTCTCTGGAGCCTAGAGACAGATCCCAGTCACTGCAGAGATATCGAAGTGGTCCATTATAAGGAGTGCCTCGCCTGAGTGCATTAGAGATGAAGATGTCAAGCATTCAGTAACATTACCCCAGGTTTTGCTTGCCTGTTCCTGTTCTGGTGGTGAATATGTTATTGGAAACTGTCCAAGACAGGCAGTATAGGAGCAGCAAGAGCCTTACATGTTATCTGTAATCCCAGGGCCGACAGGTGCAGGTCATCTGTGCCAAAGCATCGTGTTTTGTTGACCATGTCATTCAAAGCAGACAGATACTGGATGCCTGTGGAATGACAGCAGAAGCATAGGCAACTGTTGAAGTGAAACATTCAGTCATTGTACAGTGGTATCAGTCTGGATGAATGCAGAATGCTTCTCAGGGCTTGGGTGATACCTTCCTGGGCTACAAGACCGGAGAGCCATTACATGTCCCTGTACATGTAATCCTGGAAGTTACATCTCAGGGCAGTCACACTAACATGGACAATGATAGTCAAATTGTACTTGGTGAGGTGTGGCATGGGTGCATAGGTTATGTTGCGGATCCTGTTACCCGACAGCCTGATGTAAGTGACTATCGCCTTGTGTAGCCTGCTGAGTGGGACATCAGTGTGACCGCCTACAGAGTCACCTATGACTGGTGTGTTGGGTATGTTATAACACCCTATTGGCTGTAGTTGATGGGCACACATGAGTCTGTGGGCTATAAGTAATTGGTGTTGTGTTTGGTGATGGGGGCTGCCTCTGTTGCCTACACAGAGAGTATGGAGAGGTTCTGCAAATGTCATAGTCATACTATGTGTGGCCTGTGGTGGTGGAAATCTAGTGAGACTATGTGATGAGTGGGGTGTGTTGCAAATGTTTAACGTCCCCACATGAATGTCAGGTTCAGTCTGGATTGGAGAGAGCATTACCCCTAGCATGGCTACATATGTGCATCTCCCACAGGGTGTAGTGCCGTATGTTGGAAGGTGAGCATTGACTGTGTACATGAGACAATTGTTCTATTGCCTCATGTTTGCCATATTCATCATATAGACAGGCAATAACACTGGTAATTGACACTTGGACATGCCTGTATATTCAACCATGTCTCACAAGATATGTGAGGTACGTTTGTACAACAGCTGTTGTACTGTAAGCAAGCTGGAAATGTAAGGACAAACAGTGTACTTGTAGGAAATGAGTTGGAATGGGTGCTATAGTAATTAATAGCTCATGAAGTGCTTACATGTTCTGAACAAGTGCTGAGCATGAATATGCAATACAGATAGGGTGTTGGATAATATAAACCCACTGCAACCCACAAGTGGAGACCCCAGTCATAATGGGAGGCACTGCACTATTACCCTGCTGAGTATGGTCTGCAAGTCCATGAACCTTTATCAATGTAGATGTTAGCAGTACAGATGTAGATGACAGTATGGATGATTTCACACTGCATAGCATACCTGTGACAGGTCATAGGACATCATCACCCATACTGTGTTCCAGCTACACTGAGTATACTAGATGTACCTTCATATGTCACAGGAGTGTTTTACTAGTGGCCTGTTGACAGAAGCAACACTACAAAAGGTGTCTGAGTGACATGTGCATATCACACCAGTGGCAGCTACAGTAAAACAGGGTTAATGTTTTGTACTCCCCCCTCATTGTAGCCCATACCACACAGACAAATGGGAGGCATCTGCATATGTAAGGATGTGAATGGCCATGACCTAGGAGCAATATCTGTCTCAGTGTTGTGGACAACATACAGAATGGGCTTTGTGGGTGAGGTGTGTGACATATGCTAATAGCATTGTCACCGCTAGGTGAATAACCCTGTACCCATTAACTACCACCTAGGCAGCGGTAAACATTATGGACACTGTGTGTAAGGGATGGTGCTGTGCAGTTCACCTCCCTGAGCTGGTGATGTCTCCAGGCCTATTAGGTAGTCATAGGAGGCATGCAAGTCATGACAGGGTGCCATCCATGAGCATGGAGATCATTGGACAGGCATACTCAGCACTCGGGTGACCAATATCGGATCACATATCACCTTTAAGGGGTATTGGCAATGCGTGGATGGGTGACACCAGCTTTCACAATCTTCACCTCCACTATGCAGCAAGCTGGCTATCTTGCATAAAGACATGTGCAACACTGTGATGTTGGACATGCTACATGTACATATCCTGATCTGAAAGACATACGTCATGGACAGCCACCTTCCTACTACAAGGATCGCCACATGCTGGACAGATCCCTGTGCCATACATGTTACATACTCCTGCCATACCATGCAACCCTGTCCATCAAAGCTGCACATGTCATCTCTGTCATACATGGTGTGATGACTGCATGGTAGATGTATCATTAACTGTCTGGATCAGTAATGTGGCACTGATGCACCTGGTGGTGGCAAAATGGCTGTCGGATACAGCTAGAAAACCTCACATCCTATGCCCATACATGGCCCAGGGCATACACACTACTGTATGACTTTGTCCGTATATGCTATAGTTGATAACCATCCCTGCAAATAATGCCAGGCTAGCCATTGTCCCATGTGTATCACATGTGCAACACAGGCGATACGTGGCAGGATGTTGAACTGCTGTACAGTGCCATGTAGATGTATATGGCAAAACACATGCATGTAAAGATTTCCGTGCGCATGTCTGCATTGTCACTGCTCATGTCCATTAAGGCAGTGTATGTGTTGATATGTGACATATACACAGCATCAAGGTCAACAGCATTACTGTGGACACATCCAGGCATGTGCTGATAGGTAAGAACACCAGTACAGGCAAACAGACATGCCCACATCAAGACAGTATTCACATGGAGTATGAGCAATGTAATGAGGTGACACACATATATGGTGATGATATCCAATGCACAACGGGTGTTACATGTGTGTGACACAAACATGTCAGTCGTGTCAGTGTCATGACGATTTACAAAGATAACTGTTCATATGTACTAGATTTAATACAAATGTATGTGCAGCTGTATCTCTGTACATCTCTGTGATACTGTGACCTGTCTCCATCATTATGTCTTCCAGATAATGCCTTGTTCAAGCCTGCCAGCATATAACTGCCTGGAGGATGATGCCCTCATACTGTACCTCCATGATAACTATGAGGTATTGTTCAGCCATGTGCCACAGCATGCCCAGTAGTGTGATGACCTGTGACAGGAACTTCGCAGGAGGGTTAATGATGTGGGTGGCCATAACCGCACCTACCAGCAGGTGCGCAGACACTGCACAGACCTGATATGACATGCAAAACAGTGTGCCAATGCAATCGCCAGGGAACAAGGTAGAACAGGTGGTGGGCCACCAGCCCAGCCCTCACTCACACCTACAGAGGAGCTACTGGCCAGCCTGGGGACACCCTCAGAACAGCATCCACAAACACTAGCTGCCATCGTGGAGGTGGGTGTCTCCCAACCACCGAGCCTGAAGTTGCCTGGTAAGTCACTACTGCACATATAACTATTATATCCCATTTAGTTGCATGTGTCACTGTACAATATGTAATGTAACATCATAGGTTCATAGGTTCATAGGTAGGTACTAGGCTATTGGCCCTAGGGCCTATATACGGCTAGCCAAAGGTACCCTGGCTTTCACCACCCAAGAAAATTATCTTCCTGTGCCACTGTTGAGCAGAGCCAGAGAAGTGATCCCCAGGGTGAATTTCCTATCTCCCATCTAATCATCAAGATTTTTCTTGAACAGTGCTAATGAGGAGCTTTGTTTGATATAGATAGGTAGTTTGTTCCATAGTATGGGAAGTCTCTGTGACAGTAATCTATCCCTCCAGCATGTTATGTTTATTGTGGTGATGAGGTTTAGGTCCCTAGAGCGTGTAGCTCATACGGATTGGGATTTCTTTAAGTAGAGCATGTCTAAAAGCTCTGGGTTTGACATAGCTTTGTGTGTTAGGCAGAGATCACCTCTGAGTAGGCGATATGCAACGGAGTAAAGCTGCAGTGCATTGTACTCTATAATGGGTCTAATGAGTGACTAGTAGAGGGGAACAATGACCTCTTTTTTCCTGGATGAGAAACCCTTTGTGATGAGGTGTGCCACATAGAAGGATTTCCTGACTACTGTGACGATGTGATTATCAAAAGAGAGACAACTGTCCACCTGTGTCCCAAGGTCTCTAATCACACATTTGGTGTTAAGTAGACTACCACCTATGTGGTAGTTCATGGGTACTGAGTTTTTACCAAAAGGAATGACAATGCACTTTTTGGCATTGAGCTTGAGGCCATGGCTTTGACACCAGACATCTGTCTCAGCAAGGCCCTTTTGTAGGATGTCCACATCTTTTGGAGTTTTCATTATGGCTCCTAGTTTGCAGTCATCTGCGAACTTCATTAGCCAAAGACCTTCTGTGTTGGCCTGTATTTCAGAGAAGTAGATACCAAACAGGAGAGGACCCAGGACTGAACCCTGTGGTGCTCCACTTGTCACTGGTCTGAAGCTGGATTTGGAGTCTGCTACTTTCACAGTGTGGGTTCTGTCAGTGAGCCAGTTGGCAACCCATCTTGTGACATAGGGATTTATACCTAGTTTAGTGAGTTTATCTATAATTCCAGAGTGGGGGATGGTGTCAAAAGCCTTGGCAAGATCTAGATAGGCTGTGTGAACCACCTTACCCTCATCTACAGCTTTGGTGACTGCTTCAAAGAAGTCTATCAGGTTTAGGAGACATGATCTGCCTTTTACAAACCCGAACTGGGTGGGGTCCTGAGTTTGGAGATTACCAATGTCATTGTTTATAAGTTCCATGATGATACACTCCATAGCCTTGCAGACCAGACTCATTAGGCTAATTAGGCGGTAGCTTCTGGGGTCTGTGGTGGCTCCCCCTTTGTGGAGTGGGATAACTGTCACTGTGCACCATTCAGTGGGCACATAGCCTGAGGTGAGGCTATGATTGAACATGGTACTTAGGTAGGGTGCCGGTTCGTTCTGTAGTTCATGTAGAACACAACCTGGGATGTTGACAGGTCCCATGGATGCTGTGTTCTTGGCTTTGGATAGTGTGTTTTTTACCTGTGCAGCCGTGATTACAGGAAATTTGCATTCTTCTGGTATAGAGATGGGCCCTTTAGGGGATGACAGAGGGGTAAAGTTAGCACTGAACCTATCTGCCAGGATGTTGGCAATATCCATTGGTTCTGTATATTTTGTGCCATTGTGCTGTAACACAGAGCAGATCTGAGTGTTGCCATTGAGATTCTTGACATAGCTATAGAATGCTTTGTGGTTGTCTTTAGAGTCAGTGGTGATTTTGTTTTCATAACTAGCTTTGGAGGATTTTATGAGGGATCTCAGCTTCTTACTGAAGCTGACCAGGAGTTTCTCCAATCATGGAATTTTACTCTTTTTGCAACAGTTTATTTCTTCTGTTGTAGAGTTTGTTTATGGCAGGGGACCCAGATTGGCTTCCTTTTTGGAGGATAGCATCTTGGTTCTGTTAGGGATTGCACGATCCATGCACTCATGTAAGTGCTTATAAAGTGCATTTGTGTAGGATTCAGCAGTCATACCTCTATTGTCCGTCAGCATGGGTGTCGTGAAGTTTGCCACTTCTGTCTTAAGAAGCGTGAAGTTGGCTTTGGAGAAATTTTTTACTGTGGTTTCCCTAATGGGGGGTGGGGGAGGGATGGGGATGTCTAGGGTGATTACCTTATGGTCGGATCTGACCAACGAGGAACTGACCTCTGGTGTGGAGCACCGGTTGCCCATGTTGGTAATAACCAGGTCTAAGATATTGCTGCCCCTGGTGGGGGTGTGGATAAGTTGATCCATGGCACTGGAATTTATGAATTCCAGAAAACGTTGAGTCCAAGAGTTGGTACACGAGTAATTTTCCCAGTTAATGGTAGGGTAGTTGAAATCACCCATTATTAGGGTATTAAGTTGTACCCTAATATTTTCCAGTGTATTAAGAAATGAGGAGTGGGAATCCTGGGGCATGGTGGGGGATCTGTAGCAATCTACAATTTAGATTGCCGTCTTGCCCAGAGTTAGTTGCACTTGGATAATCTCGGATGCATTATGCTGAGCAACTAGCCTGGAGGTGTGGATAGCCTTAATGAATATGGAGATGCCTCCACCTTTAGTGTTTCGGTCCAGGTTAGGTGGCCGAAAGGTGTGGTGTGAATTATAGCCTGGTAATGCAGGGGTACTCTCTGGAGCCTTGAACCAGGTTTCTGTCACTGCACAGATGTCGATGTCCTCCATTTTAAGGAGTGCCTCGAGAGAGTGCATTTTGAGGTTTAGACTTCTAGCATTAAGTAGCAATACCCTCAGATTCTTCCTGCCTGTACCTGTTAGGGTGGTGAATTTGTCATTTGAACCTTGCCTAAAAAAGGCACTACAGGGGCGACAGGTGCAGGCCATCTCTGGCAAAGCATCATGGCTTGTCGATCATGTCATCCCAGGCAGACAGATACTGGATCCCCTTAGAATGACACCAGAAGCTTAGCCAATTGTTGAAGTCAATCATTTTGTCCTTGTACTGTGGTATCATTCTGGGTGATGGCAGGATGCTACTCAGGGCTAGGGTCATACCTGCCTGGGCTACAAGATCAGACAGCTCCTCCATGTCCCTTTCATGTAGTCCAAGGAGGTACGTCTCAGGTCATTCACACCAACATGGCCAATGACAGAGTCATATTTGTACTTGTTGTGGAGTGACCTGAGTGCATGTGTTATGTGGCGGATCCTGGCACCTGACAGGCAGCTGACAGAAACTTTCTCCTTGTTTAGCCTGGTGAGTGGAACATCAGTGTGCCTGACTATAGAGTCACCTATGACTAGAGTGTTGGGTACATTGTTATGCCTTATGGGCTGTGGTTGAGTGACACACTGAGTTTGTGGGCTATGTGTCATTTGGGTTGTGTTGGGGGTGGAGGTTGCTTGTGTTTCTGCTTTTGAGGTCCCTGTTGCTTGGGCAGGTTTTTACTGAGAACCTCCACAAATGTAGGTGTGTATTTTGTGTTTCTATTTGTGTGTTTTGGTGGTGTAGGTTTTAAGGGACTATGTGCTGAGTGTGGTGTGGTGCAAGTGTTTACCTTCTCCTCTTGACTGTCTAGTTCAGTTTTGGGTGAAGAGAGCTTTGCTTCCAGTTTGGCTATATATGTGCATCTCTCACAGGTTGTAGTGTTGGGTGGTAGGAGGAGAGGGTTGTCTGTGTACATCAGGCAATTACTGCATATGCAATGTATGTTTACACACATGCCGCATATGATAGTATGCTACCCTGTGTATGCACACGTGCATACTATATGCTATTGTACAGGCAAATGTGTTAACATGCACAGTGCACCCTGTAGCTGTCATACAGTCATGGATAATGTTCAAACTGCTGTGTCACCCCTTTACAGGTACCTCTGGTGTGTCGCACAGACATCAGTCTGTTGCAGGTGAGACAGTTATCAGTATCAGGAATGTTAATGCATAGATCTATTCGCCATGTGGACACATAATGTATGGTCCAGTCACGATATACCGGTCGCATCTGTCATCAATCACACTGGCTACCCATGTGCAATATATACAAACTAAATGAAACACTGACATGAAACCACAGTATCTGTCATTGCTAGATGTGTGGACAGCTGTGCATACAATGGTGGAGGTGTTGTTCAATTTAGGAATATGTACTATACATTGGAAAAACACATGTGTGGTACGTAAACAGTACCACACAGTGAGCTGGGATATGGGCAGCCCACAGGATTCACCATTGTAGACTACGCCCCCGCAATGGGTGCACACATTGTGATGTGCCATCTGACGCGTCCCAGACATGTAGTGTTCCGGCTGCAACATTGTCTCAGTATCCCATAATACATACCCAACATACCAAACATACAACCCTTTGTCTGCATAACCGTGTGGACAGTGACGTATCTCACATCTATGGGTGTATGTCTTATGGGACAACACAGACATGTGAGATAGATGGCCATCACAAACATTTGGCCAATACATGTTCACACATGGGCATGGAGGATGGCCAGAGACATGTAGCCACACACAGTAGATGTGATGTGTATACACCCTGTTGCACATTGTCCACACATGGTCCACCTATAGCCTTTGTTGAATGGTTATATAGTTGATGTGGAACACTGGACATCCTAGAAACCTGTGCACAGCTTGTGGAGGTGTCACTTAATTCGACCATATAAGATGTGTTGAACATCATGACTGTGTCACAGCATGACAGTAGTCACCTGTACAGCTTCCACAGACAGAGACACCACATCAGGCCACAGATACCGTACATTTCCCTTGCTGCTGTTGGACATCACTGTCAGCCGTGCAACTCGTGTGTGTGGTACAAAAATGTCATGTGGGACATGGTATATTGACAAGTCTACCATGTGTGGACAAGGTTGCCAGGCAGGTAAGACATTTTAGTAGTTGTGCAGGGGTGTCAGCCGTAGGTTTTCCGGTGACCTGTCACATGACACAGCATGGTTTAGTGTGTATACACCTCAGCGACATGGGTCACAATCCACAGTAGTTATGTAATGTGTATGCACACAGTCATGGCTATGCACTGTGTGTGTATTTCACACTGTATAGCAATATAGATGCCTCATGATGCCATGCAATGGCACAGTGTCTGTACTTCACACTGTATAGCAATGTAGACGCCTCATACTACCCTTCAATGCTCATGCACATCTGCTAAAAGTGCATTGTATCTGTAGAGCATACAGACAACACTGCAGTGTGATACCAATTACACCGCTGTACATGTGTCAGGACACTATTGTGTCAGACATGTATGCATGTCAATGCACACGTCAGCAGATTATATGTCATACATGTTAATATCAAGGTCACATCAGCCATGTGTACTGTTAACCTGTGCTGGTCCACATGGTGTATCACAGGGATGCATGCTTACTACCATGATTGTGTGAACTGCATGGCTTCTGATATGATACCTGCTTGCTGTTGTGTGCAACCCAGGGGTGTATGCTAACTACCACTATTAATGTCTGAGCTGCATGCCGTCTGCTGTATCACATGTATGCTGCATGCCTTCTGTCAAATCCCATGCATGGTCTGTCTCTGTGTCTGTGTGTCTGTGTCTGTCTCTGTGTGTGTCTGTGTGTGTGTGTCTGTCTGTCTCTCTGTCTGTTTCTCTGTCTGTGTGTCTGTGTCTTTGTCTGTGTGTCTGTGTCTCTATTGTTATGTAGAGTCTTTCTTTGCATTCACAGGTGATGTAGGTGTGTTACCCTCCTGCGGTCCATCTGATGTTAGTGTCCCCACAGATTCTAGTAGTGATGAACATATGCATGAGGTACAAGCAGGGTTGTCAGGGGCTGAATCTGTGTCAATGGTTGCCATCCCAGCTATATCCCCCTCTTCCCCGCACACAGTTCTCATGCCAACACATACCCTATTACCAGTGGCCATAGAGGAAGGACAGTCAGCGTGTGTTAGCTTGGAACAGGAACTGTGTGGTGGCTTCAGAAGCTGTGTCTTCACACCATGGTGTCAGTGTAATGACTACAGATGTGCCACACAGGCATGTGGCCAGTGCTGCTCATAGGAGGACCTCTGTCAGACATGCACCTGCAGGACAGAGCGCAGCAGCTGGTGTCACCAGACTCATGTTTCAGACTGTAATGGTGGCACAGGCACGTGCTGAATGGCAGAACAGAGAAGGGCAGAGGCTTCAGAGGGCTGCTATCCGTTCTTTAAATGACAACATTCAGGCATTGGCAAATGCTCAACAGTAGATTGCTGACATTCTGGAGAGGCGATTGGGTGACATGGTTGGAATCCTTGACCATGGCATGGCAATCCACGAGCGTGAGCTGTCTGTGCTGGAACATCTGGTAGGAGTGAGGCATAGGCCACGTGGACGTAGGCCAGCTACATCACCTGGTGCAGATCAACGTGAACGAGCTACCTCACATGCCCGCTCTCACAGTGCCGGTAGCAGTAACAGTGTAGCTGGTGCTGCGCTGTCCACACCAGGACACAGCAGGCCACATGGACATGGCCCTGGACATTCCCAGTGGGGACATGGTTCCAGTGGACATGTGTCATCGTACAGTAGCCAATCTGTACCTCTGCCTGGTAGTGCCCGTGCAATCCCTGGCAGGCACAGGTCATGTGGCCGTGGCCAGACACAGTGAGCTGTACATCCTGGTCTGTACAATCTGGAGCTGTCAATAATACCCCTGTGTAGGTCGGACACATGGCAGAACTGTGTGCACACATACACGCACACAGCAGAAACATCTGTAGGGCACCGCAACACCCACAGGCATAACAACCACACATGTCCAATCAGATCACCGGCCCTAACCTTCACACATGATGTCATCCACTGGTGCAGCCTATGCCCCTGGCAAACATTATCACCCTGTGCATATGATGATGCCTGTGCTGCATCCCTGTCATCCACACCATCGGTGCAGGGACATGCTCATATGGTCTGATGCACAGGGTGAACAGAATAGTGAGATAAGTGTATATTACATTTGTTGTGTACTGTTGACATGCACCAGACATACCATGTAGTACAGGTTTAGAATGCATTGTTATATGTTCACAGTATGTGTCTTGGTAACAACAGTAACAGCATGTTGGTAATTATGCTCTGCTTCCCTCCTTAAGGTCTAATTGCATGTGCAAATAAGTAGCAGTGTTTGCAGTTTCCCATGTGTAAATGTGGAGTACTCACAGGCATGTATGGCAATACCAGCATGCTATACATAGCCTCAACCTCACTGTTAGAAATGCTACCATTCCACAGATGTCCACACATCTACTGATCTAGAAGCATGTGAGCTGTTTAATAGGCTACAGTGGCTAGAGACATGACAGCCATACCGGGTCACATCACAGGTACAGTGACATGGTGCCGGGGGTTTACATAGCAGTCTGGCTGATATCAAGGGTAGAGGCCAGTTGATAGCATGAGGCCTCACTGTGTAGCAGTAATACACTGTGACATTACAGGATGAGAACATGCACAGACATACACAGAAACACACAGTAACATGCCCACACTCACTGGGTCAACGACAATATAACGCAAACTCGATAGTGTTGAGGTGAGGACCCCTGCCTATGTGGTAATCACTTTCACAGTACTGTGCTCCCACATGATGCGACACAGAGAATGAACTGTACTGTTTGCACATGTCATGGTAGGATGGCTTGTGACACACTTGTGAGCTGTCTTCAGCAAACATCCATATGCAAAGGTGGACCACCACTTTATGTACACACATTCATCCATACCTGATGTACATCCTACCGTACTGTCAGTATTTCAACATATACAGGTGTCAATGATGGGGCTGCATTGCAACTGCATGTTGCAGTTAGACACAGATGAACTGCATACATCAGCTACTGCACATGCATGGTAGCTGAATGCACACCACTGCATGTACATGAGTGTTGGTCCTACATTCCTGTCATGTAGCCATGTTTGTATGCATTGCAATTGGTGGACATGTATGATGACATACATGACACATAGACTGTTGTATGATATGATAGTTGTCATGGGTAACTAGTACAGAGGGAATGTTACCTCAGTCAACATTGCTACCTTATGTACTGTTAGCATTCAACAGCCATGGACCTACCTTCCATGTGCATGCATGTGATTGCTGTAGCCACTTGTCTGCACAGTGGACAGCAAAAGCTATGCTATGTACATATGTGTTGTGTGTGTATGGGCCATGTACATATCCATGGCAATTACATGTATGTCATATCCAAACATGAGTGTTTTTTGGTGTACAGCAACAGTCATCTGTTACAGCTGTATAAGACCCAGGGCACCTGTTATGTGTAGAGCCGACCTGGTTATGAACAGTGGTATCATTGCATTGCATAACACATGATGGAACCCTGTCAGTACATGTGTAGTCTGCACAGTTGCTGTAGACCTGTCTACAGTCCACTGGTCATGAGTAACATGGTGTTGTAGTAATGTATGGATGTGTGTTGCTGGTCCAAGGACATGGTGATGTCTGAGGGCTACATAGTAGAATGTGGCATTTACCACTGTGATCTGCACCTGAGACATCTGTGATGGCTCTTGAGTGTGTACTGGTCAGTACATGTGAGTGGCCTTCATGTACGACGTGGGGACACTAACACCTGGAGCAGTCCGTCACGGTCTTATGGCCCACATGTCTGTATCTGAGGTATACGGTGGTAGTGCTATTGTGCACAACTGTGCCATATGCCAGGTGTTCCTCACTGCAGAGATGTCCGTATTCCCCATTGGTGGATCTGGATTGTCAGCTGTGATTACGAATGCTACACATCTAGCACTGACGATCGGTGTCAGATATATGTAGTGCAGCGTTCGTGCTAACAATGTTCACTGTTGACACACTGTGCCCTTCCGTGTTTAGAATCCGTGTGCATACAAGACAGCCCTTCACTACTACTAAGTGTGTCAGCATGCCCAGTATGCCGTTGTGTAGATGGACACACAGTACATTCCAAATGGACGTGTGCTACTAAGTGTGTGAGCATGCCCAGTGACACCTTGTGTCGGTTATGTGCCTCTGTGTATGGGCATGACCATTGAAATCCTGTATAGCGATAGTGGTCATCCAGGCAACAGATGTCCATACCCCACGTCAGGATGGATTCCTGCATTGAACACACTGGTTGACTGTCTTGAAAGGTGTACTGTCTGTGGTGTGTCTCGTATCTATTTAGTGTTGTAATAGTGCTCCGTAGATAGGCAGTTGTCCCACTCACACCACTGCCGTGTGTTTGTCTCCATCTACCTTGGGACAGTAATATGCTTTTAGACTGCTCACTCTCCATACATTCCCTATTGGCATCTTTGCCTTTGCTGATGATGTCTTCCACCTAGAAGTATGCCTCTGGGAGTGCTGTGTTCCAGTAATCTCAGTAGTGCATTCTGTAACTGCGTAATGCTGTAGTGTGATAAGGTAGTTAGGTGTATGTTCGACTCCCAGCCCTGCCAAGTGTGTGTGTGTGTGTGTGTCTGTGTGTTTCCCGCTGCCTGGGGACAGAGTAATGCTTTTAGACTGCTCACTCTCCATACATTCCCTAACGGCGTCTTTGCCTTTACTGATGATGTCATCCACCTAGAAGTATGCCTCTGGGAGTGCTGTGTGCCAGTAATCTCGATAGCACATTCTGTAACTGCGTAATGCTGTAGTATGATAAGGTAGTTAGGTGTATGTTTGACTCCCATCCCTGCCAAGTGTGTGTTTCCAGCTGCCTGGGGACAGAGTAATGCTTTTAGACTACTCACTCTCCATACATTCCCTAATGGCGACTTTGCCTTTGCTGATGATGTCATCCACCTAGAAGTATGCCTCTGGGAGTGCTGTGTTCCAGTAATCTCGGTAGCGCATTCTGTAACTGCGTAATGCTGTAGTGTGATAAGGTAGTTAGGTGTATGTTCGACTCCCAGCCCTGCCAAGTTTGTGTGCGTGTTTCCAGCTGCTCTGGGAACAGAGTAATGATTTTAGACTGCTCACTCTCCAT
Source organism: Protopterus annectens (assembly GCF_019279795.1). Lineage (NCBI taxonomy): Eukaryota > Metazoa > Chordata > Ceratodontiformes > Protopteridae > Protopterus > Protopterus annectens. Next base: position 1,332,925,167 of record NC_056733.1, read on the forward strand.
ACAATCCCTATCGGTGTCTTTGCCTTTGCTGATGATGTCACCTACCTAGAAGTATGTCTCTGGGACTACTGTATTCCAGTAAACTCGGTAGCTCGTTTTGTAACTGTGTAATGCTGTAGTGTGATAAGGTAGTAAGTTCTATGTTCTAATCCCAGCCCTGCTGCATGTGTGTTTCCAGCTGCCTGGGGACAGAATAATGTTTTTAGACAGCTCACTCTCTGTACACTCCCTATCAGTGTCTTTGCCTTTGCTGATGATGTCACCCACACAGAAGTATGCCTCTGGGAGTGCTGTGATGCTGAAATTCGGTAATGCGTTCTTTTACTGCGTAATGCTGTAGGTGGTAGGATAGACAGGTAGGTGCTCGATTCCAAGGCATGGCAGGTGTGTGTGTTTGGCAGTTATACCCTATGTGTTGGTATCTGTGGGTGGCTAGCTGCAGGATGCGTTTAGTGTGTTTTGTTGCTGACCTATATAGTGTCCACAGCCCGCATATTCTGCCAAGACACTGGGTTGTCAACACACATTCGCCAATAGGTCTGGTGAGTAAATGTCAGCAGCCCTACTCGTACCCTTAATACAGTCTGACCCGTGTGATGCAACAAAACACACATGCCTTGATAGTAACAACACTACATGATGCAGGTGGCACATGTAGTTTCCTTTTCATTCCTGTCTAATGCTTTGCTGTCATGTGGTCCACTATTGTGATATAAATGCAATATCTACATATGTGTGTATATGTATATGTGTGTATGTATGTATATATATATATATATATATATATATACATAGATATATTTATATCTATGCATATATGTATACATATAATATATATGATATATGTAGATATAGAGAGATAGGCATAGATATATACATGTATGTCTGAGGACATCAGCACTATTGAATGTTTGTGCCGGATGATCTGTATGTGATAACCTCGGATGTATGTATATCTGCCATGGCGTAGTGGTAATGCACATTGTCTGTTGTGTGCAGGGTCACGGTTTGTAGTCGTGTAGACACCAGTTAATTTGTTGCTGGGAAGACCATGGGACATCGAATACGGTGATAGTAAGGCACCTGTTACCAGTTGTGTATGGATCTGAGTGACACGAAGCAGTGGTTATTAATTTGGAGGTTCGGTATGGGTCATATAACTGTTCATTAGAAGACTATACTATGCAGATGAGGTTGACAATAGTGTATCCCATTTATCCCCAGGGTGTGATACTGATACCTGGAGTGTATGTGTGTAGACAGGGTGCAGGGCTCAAATATAGTTGACAGCATGGGAGGGGGGTCAGGCATACTGTATGTACATTGCACACCTGTGCCTTGGGAGTGCTCCTGCCTTAGTGTGTCTATACCTGCCTGGTGACATTGGGAGGGACAGAAGCAGTAGTGGGGTAGTCAGGGTGAACAGGCTGCACAAACAGGTGATGATCAGCACAATCAGCAGATTACATGGCCAGCCCACACCTGAACAGTACGGTAATGTGATCAAGCAGCATACACACAGGTTTCTTCCACACTCTACACCACTGGTGTATACCTGCGGGGACATTTCACAGCACAGTCCAACCAAATGAGAAGGGCTGCAGCAGGCAACATAGACCAACATGTGCAGGAGGCTGAGGGCAGTGAGGATATGTATGCTGCCGAACAACCCTTACTGGGGTGACATAAGACTTTATAGACCCAGGGTGACTTACCAGGGGCTACATGAGCTGGGGATGGTGGAGCACTATGGGGTGGACAGAGACCTCCTACAGTGGCTTGTTGACCTGTGCCTGCCACACTTGACCATCAAACAGGCTGAGGGAAACCCATCACAGTGGATACCACAGTATGTGTTGGCCTAGGTATACTAGCCACAGGTACCTCCCACAGCACAACTTGGGATATCATGGGGATCTCACAGGCATCTACATCCAGAGTATTGCACCAGTTCACAGACGCCATGTCAACACATGCTAGTGAGCATGTACATGTCCTCAACACACGTGATTAGTAGACCAGCAATATGCATCTCTTCAACCACATGGCTGACTACCCTGGGGTACTGGGTGTTATAGCCTGCACACATGTACACATCAAAGCAACACACGGTGAGTGGGATAGGGCCTACATTCACTGCAGGGACATACCCTCCCACAGCTAGGCCATATGCGATGGCCAGAGCATTAGATTGAATGTGTGTGCTGTCTGCCCTGGAAGCTATGATGATTCCGATATATGGAGTCTGACACAGCTGTACCACACCTTTGCCAATATGGACATCCCCTACAGTCTCCTAGTGGGGGATGCTGGGTAACCACTGGTGTTGTGGCTGATGACACCCATCAGCAATGCACACACCTGAACACTCACACCATAATGAGGCAGATGCACAGGCAAGACATATAATTGAGCATGTGTTTGAGATGCTCAGGTCATGGTTCTGGTATCTGGACACTTCTGGTGGTGCTCAGCAGTATTCACTAGCTACATGCACACACATTGTTATGGTATTTGCTATGCTACACAATCTCATCCTGCAGTAACAGTTGCAGCAGGAACAATATGGGGCAGGGCCACACGGCCCAACACCACTGCCAAGGCCTGTACAGGCACAGTATGACTTGGCGAAGGTACTACCTGAGCAGGGCCCAGTCGGCGACAGGGCCGTGCACAGTATGACCTGCCCTTGGCAAAGAGGCAACACAAGGCATATGCACTGACACAGTAGGTACCCAGGGATTTCACCCTCTCTGACCCGCACACAGTACAATGGATGCCAAACATTACACTACCTGTGCTCGGCCATGTATAGGAGGTGCACTGTGTGCATCTGACATAGGCAGCCCTCCAGCACTGTCCTCAGGTCGGAACACCCCCAGGGTACGTCTATCGACCTAACAATTGGCAGTTGTATTAGAATGTATCTTTACCCATTGCTATGGTATGTATGTAAGCATACAAGAGACTTTGGTGGCCGAATGTTAAGGCAGCAGACAGTACACGTCCATAGTGGCATCATGACATCTGTAGCACATACAGGGGTCACAATGGTAGAGAGTAGTACACAGGGTGTCCTAACCCACTGCAGATTATGGGCTAAACATCATGTGTGTCCATACAGTCCACACACGTTCCATGCAGCTGGACAGGTGTGGACCAATACAGACAAATGATATACAATGGCCTATGGATATGCCCAATGAATGACCCCAACCCCCAGAGACACACTCAGACTACAGCAGGCCAGGCAGTTTGATGTAGGTTGTGAAAGCTAGGACGTCCAACACCACTATGCTGGTATTTAAAGCTGGGATCTGACGTACACTGGTATCCCCCCAAACAGCAATTTTGGTAGGTCCACACTCTGACATGGAGTACCTGGCATACCAGTACAGTAGTGGCAGATGTGTACAACTGTCAGCTGTGCCCCCGTCCAACGTACACATGTGAGAGTCATGTGCGCCACCCCCGGTGCTGTGTAGGACTTTGGATGCAGTTGGATGTCCCCCCACGCTATGCAGAAATGTAGCAACTGTCAATGTCACATGACCATTAGCTACCCTGTAGACACAGCATGACACCTGTCTGTGTAGAACGGTGGGGTTGGCAACACAGTACTATCTGGACATATGACACATGCGATGCAGTTGACCATACTTGGCATGCTCACACACATGACGGTATGATGGTAATGTTGGTCGACAACATGCGTAACAGTCATACTGCGCATGCTCACACACTGATACACAGGGCGGCCAGGCCTGCAAACACCAGTGGTCCGGACATATCTGCCAGTACATTGATATACTATTGGATGACTGTGCTTTATGGTGTGTGTGTGGTCTATTGTCTGTACATATGCCATGGTGTATTGTTAATTCACATGAGCTATGTGCGCAGGGTACTGCTACTAACACGTGAATAGGACGGTTCTTTGTTTGCGGACAAAATGACACCATTGGATATGGAGTGGGTAAGGCACATTCCAGCAGGTGTGAGCAGTTGTGCATGGGTTTACACAGTTGCACTGCTGACCTCTGGTTACAGCACCTTATACCCATTCATACTCCACATTTCTTTGACAGTGCACTACTGGCATACTGGTAGACAAACATGCTTACACCCACTCGCTCGCCATTTGTGCTTACATTTGTCACTCACGCTGGGAGTGTGCGATCCCTTGTGATGCGTATTACATCGGACTGCATGACTACAGTATCAGGTATGTCTAACCATTCAGCGACGGCAGGCATTCGACTGTACGGTCTCTGCGGCCTGTCCAGTGACATAATCATATTATATGCGTGTTCCTCATACGATCTGCTCCCATCTGCCTGATACATGGAAACCGATACTCTCCAATGCTGACATGTGAATGTTATTTTGTTAACGCAGCTGTCCACCGGGTCATCCTACCACATACCTACTGCACGTTTTCCATCTTTCAGATTTCACGACAGGAGACTATAGGAGTAACACCTTTCCCACTTTGCATGGGACAGTCCCTCATTAGGCATATGTCATGTGACAATACTCTAGCCATTGCAACTGTCCCGATTAGGGGACATTCTCATATTCTACGTGTCTGTAATAGTTGCTTGTTACAGGTCTTGTATACCTGACACGTTGATATGTTATATGAAGTAGCATAAGCAACTTGACTGCTGCTAGACTATGCTTTGATTTGTGCTGATATGTATATTTCTGTACTATGCATGGCTGTAGGTATGTTATGCCCTGGTATGTCTGACATTTCTACAGAGCAGGTCCCACTTTGGCCATTCAGAATGGTGACGGCCCTATAGGTCCTATATGTAGAGCTATCACATGTGTCAAGGCAACACATACCCACAGCCAGTAGTAGACTGACTACCTCAAGGGTTTGCATACGTTAAGGTTATTCTTGTAGCATTATAATTGCTAATACTGTTTCCTATTACATGTAGCTGTTTCTGATACAACATATTAATTTCTGACACCTCTACACACGATATATGGCCTCCTTTCCCGAATTCACAGGTCATGTGCCCTAACATTCATTATGCAGGACACAACTGCCCAGACGGGTGTGTTCCTCAAAGGCGTACGGGTGGTAAACCTTATCTATTATGCTATCATCTACCTAAGGTGGTCAGCAAATTATGCACTTTCCGTCACTAGCAGACCTCACATACCAATGGGGGAGAATGATCACTGTATCAGGAACACTGCATAACACCCCGTGGGACACATTTAGACGATTGGTTCTATTAACCTGACACATTGACCGTCACAGAGCATATGTATTAATTCACGTTTGTCGAGGTACATGCTGTTTATGACTCATACATGTTGTCATCTGTCATTACCTGTATTCTGCCACCTGTCCACCTAATATCACTAGTTCTGGAAGTGTTTAGTTGGACTTTGTTACATTCTGATTCATAACTATGGACGTCTATGCTAATTTGGTACACGGCACTGATATGATCCCTATGTATTCCCCCGATGGTTTACAGACTATCCGGTAGATGTGCTCTTCAGGTATGGGGGGTATAGGCGTCTACTATGCCCACATAGTAATATTAATGACTTCCACTAGGCGGGCCTACTACATCTCTGGCAACCAGCACCTGCACACTTAGGCCTATTATTGTATACACATGGTTCACCTACCTGTCACCCCTCTACAGCACTCATGAGAACTACTTACTGTGAGCGCAGCTGGGGTATGAGCACACCCCTACACATTGCCCAGTCTCCCTGTCTCGGGACACATGCCATACGTTTTGTCAACCCATGTGTTATTACACTTGTACAACCTACTGTTCCGTGTATAGCTACATCCTGCTTGTGTTAATCACTACAGATTGCCTGTATAGGGAATTTTTGGTGTCCCGCAAGGGACCCTGTTGTCCATGTTTAAAGTGTAGACCTTGCATATCTCTCCCACTGGTACTTTCCTGCTGGTGGTTTGGAATGCAGCGGTGTATTTACCTTTATTGCGTGTCTGTATGTCTGACCGGCCTAGCTGGGCAGTTTGGGAGGTAAAACGTTTATTTATTGGACCTCCCAGTAACATATGCCCGGTCTGAACATATGTTACCCCTAATTGCTGTAAAGTAACCTAGTTATGTACATGTGTATATCTACAATGACATATATATTTGTTTTGTGTGTATGTGTATATATCAATACCTGTTGTATGTGTATATCTATCTATCTATATATATATGTATATATCTTTGTGTATATATATATATACATATATATATATATATATATATATATCTGTATATATATATATATATATATATATATATATATATATATATATGTGTGTGTGTGTGTATATCAATATATATATCTATATGTATATATATTTTTATCTATATATACATCTGTGTGTCCTTTAACCAATACATTTCCCGGACATAGACTCTTACACAGCATACTGCATGTTATACAGTGGACAGATGTTGCATGTTTTTCATGTCTGGGGTACCGCTGATAAGTGTGATGTGATACAGTGTCATTCGACCTATTACTCATATGCGCAGCCTATTGTTCCTGCTACTCTGTTTGTTTCTGTGCACATTCATATTATTAATGTTAATAGAATGAGTGCTTGTGTTACAGAAATTGTACGTCAACATATTGATGTCTGCATGTAGTTGTGTCTTTCTGCTTTTCCTGGTTTGGGGTTGTCACAGCAGAACTCTGTTCCGCTCATGGTTGGCAGATAGGTTTTACGTTCCGGGCTGCCAGCCCTGACGCACAACCTCCGACGATGGTACGCCCATTAACACATGTCTCCACGCAGACGACGCTCTACCTGGGAATCGCACCTACGTACTAGCTAACCTCCACAGGCCACTCCATTGCAACCGGCGCAACATACCCTAGCACTCCTGTGTCCATAATCGCATATCCATAGCTTCTCCAGCACACCCGTGTTGAGTTTCCATGCATAACAGCCATTATCCACCTGATATCGCAGCCATGGCAGACCTTTACACATTGCCCTCTCCAGAGCGTTGGGGCCCTACACACATTTTGGACCGCCTCGTGTATTCACAGGATCTCCCTCCATTCATATTTGCACATACGTGCCTTTCCTGGTGTTATGGATTACGAACGATTTGCGGGTTACAAGTGTAGGTGGTCACAACATGAACTACATTCCGTCTGTGTATAATGTTGACGTAGCATGTCAACGATGTTATGGCCACTTGTATAACCCTGCCTCTGGTGTGCATAGCGGTGCTCTACTCACTCTTGTGCAGCTTTATCTGGCATACACTGCGAGCACTTTATAATACCTTACTTGCTCTAGATTCCCTTCACAACCCTTATGTTTGATTTTATCTTTCGGCGTTCATTCTTTTATATATATATATATATATATATATATATATATATATATATATATATATATATATATATATATATATATATATATATATATATATATATATATATATATATATATATATATATAGAGAGAGAGAGAGATATTATTTATCTATACACACATCTATATATAAATATATATATATATATATATATTTTATTATTTATTTTACATTTGTTTTATATATATATATATATATATATACATATATATATATATATATATATATATATATATATATATATATATATATATAAAAGTTACAGCTGTACAAGACAACATACATTTGCTATGCTACAAGCTGCTTACACCCGCGCAGGCACACTTGCATCTACTTATTGTGAGTTACATATGTTTACTGCCACTTCTTTGTGATTACATGTGCCTTATTCCTTATGACAGTACCACTTTGATTGATGGAATCCGGTTTACGGCCCCATGCGAGACACGTGTTCACCTTTACATGTTTAAATGTTGGCTTTACAGCACAGAAGCATTCATTACACAATAAATTAATATGTGCTACAGTCGCACTTGAAATGGGAATGCCTTTACGTTAGGCGGATGCTCTAACCACTACACTATTGTTGTTCTGCTTCATTTATATGTATACCCATGGTTCATAGTTACTATAACATATGCCTCACCACTTCACTTACACAGCAGGCATCCATTCTCCTGCTGGGAAAACCGCAGTACTACACTTCCGACATTCCCTATTTCCTACTGCTCTGGACCCGTGCTGCATGTCTACTCACTCCAAGGATATTCCGAACTCCTACGCTTATAGTCCTGGCACATATGTGTGTTTGATTGTCAGGGTGTTCATGTGCTGGTCCGGGTTTAGGCTTGTCCAACTGGTGACTAGAACTTCCCTGTACCTGTTCAAATGTCAGATGTAGCTCATGGACAGAGTTAGTCCCGATTTTAACATTCTACCTGTGTTTACAGACTCAGGTGTTTGGGCGCCTCTGACCACATTATTAGGTCGGCACTACATAATATAGGGTGGGGAGTGATTCTACTACATAATACAGGGGGGGGGGGTTTCCACTGGTGTTTCCCTTCACATATGACTATTTCATTCATTCATATATACGATAAATATTATTCTGGACATCAGTTATAAATTCACTACAGGTATGCAATAGTCCTGTCAACAAATGTGACAGTTGGTTGGTGTACATATGTGTACAGACCTCTGTGATACTTGGGGACTAATTTCTACAGTGACAGGGACAAGGCTATGACAAATCAGGGACAATCACAGACACTTCTACAATATTAGTACTATTAACTTGGAATGTGTTGACAGATTCATATTACTACTTATTTTATGCAGTTAAATGCGTCTATTACTCTTAATTGTTGTCATTAGTCATTCTCATTCAACACCTTTCCTCGAAAGGTCACTGGCTTTGTGAGTGATTAAGAGGCTGGCCAGTTATTGTGTGAATGCTCTAACCATTGGTAGGGTTGCCATATTGTCATATGTACAGGATGGGATATATTTTGGGGACAACAGATTGTTTAGGCCAACACATACCCACGGTCAGTGCGGGTTTAGAACATTCATTATTTTCCTAGCTGAGAGCCTATACCTTTAGCACTTTAGTTGTTAGTCTGTTTCTTGTATGAATTACGTATTTTCCATCCTGACATGACTGCTTTAGGTAAATGTTACATGCAGTATGGTACATAGTTATTTCCTACAATCACAGGACATTTGGCATTGTATCATTGTTGGTCAGGACATACCTACCCAAACAGTGACTGTCCCTCACACAGTGGATCAGGGGGTACCCTGTTTACGTCAGTGCCATCATCACCCTATTTCCAAGTGCCACTATGCAAATGTGTACAATATATTCTCTCGATTATTCATGTGGGGACACGTGCGTCACAGGCAGGTATTTGATCCTGGGTAGTAGGTTCTGCATGACCGTCTAGGGCTGGACAGTCTCATGCACTGCTACTGCACATTCAACTTGTGTCCAGATGTCTACAGGACTGGACATTGTGTCTTGATACACATTCTGATGTTTACACAAGTTACTTATCCCATGAGGGATATTCAAAAATTTAACAAGACCAATACCGACCATTCTTTTGACTTTACGAAAATGTGTTGGGGGTTTTACATGGAAGGGATACATAGTTTGCAATCCTGACACTGCCTAGGGTGACACTGCCTACTACATATGAGTAATTGTCACTATGTGTAGATGTGGCTGCGCCAAGCTAGTAGGCCGAGTATGGCTGGATTTGGTGGATGTTCAGGTATGGGGGCGGGTTGTGTGCTGTGGAGGGGATGATGGGTATTCAATTATGCATCCAGGTGTGTTGCATTTGAATGGGCCAGTTCCATCAGGACCATTCTGTGGGTATGTGCCGGTGACGTTTCTGCACATATTTATTGCACGTTTTAATATTCATATGTTTGTGTGATTGTGTTCTACAGTATGGCCTGTCAGGTTGTATTGCAGATGTGTATTGTCAAAGGAAAAATATACTTTAAAAATGATCAATACATGGTAGGGTCAGGTTAAGGCACTTTAATCTTGCAGCAAGGAGACAAAAACGTGCTAATACAGAGTTTGTCTAACTAGAATCAGGAAATACCAGCATTTGTATACATTTTATAATAAGACAATGCCTACCAAGCTGACGTAGCAAATCACAAGTTTTAACATCATCATTACATAGCAGTTGTTTTCATGCTTTTCTGCTTGTACCATCAATGTTTGTGAGAAACTTCCTAAGAAAAACGTGGCCTTGGCTACCACCAGTTAGATATATGCAATGTTACCATTCAAGGTACTACGGCTAATTTGAGCACAAAGCAAGTATAGATTGCAGTTCATTTCTCCAACAGTTCTTTGTCTGTCTTTATCTCTTCCTTCTGCAGCTGTGCACATTCTCATACCACGAACAGAGCTAATTGTTCAAAATCATAACATTATAGAATATAGCATTGTTCATTCATTGCTTCCTGACCTAGCAGATAATCACCTGTTTTTCAAGTACATTTCCAAAAGGCATAAACATGAATTTTGCTGTGCTAGCAGTTACTAGGTCAGAGGGCATCTTGCAAGTTTCAGAAAGCACACTGCAGTTTCAAAAGCATCTTTTAGTCTCATATAAAACTAAGCTGTATGTAAAATGGTGCATATAAAATAGAATGAAAAATGTGTTAACTCTTTTAGTTTCTAATTAGCATTAAGCACACACATTAATACATATTTTTCTAACATTTCCCCCCTGTTAATACTTTTTAATTCTATTTTCAAAAGCATAAACAGTTTGCTTCTTCTCCTAACCTCTTCCATTCAGGATTTGCAGTTAAGAGAGTCATTCAGTTTAAACTTATGAAAGTGTTTCACTTTTCAACAACTCTTCAATTTCAGTACTTTGATACAAAGTCTCAGAAACTGACATGTCTATAAAATCTTTGATTAACTTCTTCATGCAGGGAATACCACAACAAATGCATGCTCCTAATAGGAGTAATCCCACACAAATGGCAATCAGGATGTTCATTAGGATGGAACCCCCCCCTCAAACAAGTTCTGGAAAAAGTCCGTCAGAGGGTTTGGGCCTGGTTTGGTCATGGTCGACACTTGCTGGATCACCTCAAGATGGTTGTTTATCTCGTGCTGGTTGTCAGGAATATAAGAACAGCATTCTTCTTTGATTAAAGTGCACGTACCACCTCTCACTGCTAGGGTGAGGTCAAGAGCCATGCGGTTTTGAAGTACCACAGTTCTCATAGCATTTAATTCATCAGTCACTAATTCGAGAGCAGAAAAAGTTGCATTGCTCATAACTTTGAGAAGTTTAGACAGTTTTCTCAGCTCCCAAATCAATTTCACTGCACCATATGCAGGGGCTATGCCTGCCCATGATATAATGGTGTCACTCAAGTCCATGTGTGTCAGTTTATCTTTGTTTTTCACCGAGTTATGGTTTCTCCACCCTGCTTTGATTCGTCCCACTGGATTCTCAGGTCTTTTCATTGGACTTCTAGGTTTACTGCTGACCTCTCTGACGTTTCAAATTTTTCCCTGAGGCAAAGCTGCAGTGTGTCGTACGGCCAGAACCAGGTAACCCAAAAAACAACTGCAGGACCAATTCTCAGGTAGCCATTTATATGCTTTTTTCCCACAAACAAAATAACAATTCTCTACTTTAGTATTGATATAAGCTTGCCCTGCATGAAACATTTTCTTATCAATAATAGAAAGCTGCTTTAAAAGAACAGGATTATGTTGTATTTCACTAACACTTCTATGCATCTTTTCAAAATATGCATCATAGTTTGCATCACAAATAGTTTTTGTCTTACTGGCCTTAATATAACATTTATAAGAAACAGTCACATTGCAATTGCTCCAACCCACCTGAATAGTGTCATTTTTATAAAAACATACAATCCCTTTTGGTGTAACAGGTAGGTACAATGCTATTTTGTCTTGTGATTTCACAGGTATAGTATCAAAAATCAAGTTTTCCCAGGTCTCATTGACCCCTAGGGGGACAGCAGTCATCAATAATCCCCCATATGCTGTTGGTATAGCTGTGCAAATCCAGCAGTTCAAAACATTGAAAGTCTCAGCATACACATATTTAATTGCTTGGTAAGTGTTAAAGTTTGGATGCCAGTCTATGAGTAATGCATCACGTTTGTTCAGTTCAACTCGTGTGGCTGGGAAAAGGAAAGGTCACAGCAAAAAGATCATTGTTATCAGTATAGTTATCAGAATAATCATGCAAATTTTCTGAAGTTGTTCTGCATCTCTGTTTACTCTATACCTGGTCATTTTGTTCTCGTTGTACAACAGTAACAAGGGTTTTGTCCAGTTCAAAGTTCTTAAACAATTTACAGTGTATCAGATGAATCCAGGACGCTCGCTCTGTGATCTTGACTGCAGTGGGTGTTGACAGTAGCACCTGGTATGGTCCTTCCCACTTCGGAGAACTCCAATTCTTTTTCTTCACAACTTTCACCCAGACCCACGTGCCTGGGACTATTGCTGCTTCCGATGGTCTGGTTTGCTCTTTACCTGAAACAGAATTTAACTGCAAAAGTTTGTTATTCAAAAATCGCCTCATATACTCTGCAAGTGAACTGTCAGCCTCCTGGTCTGCAGGCATGAAAGGTTTCCACTGAGGTGTATAATATGCCCTCCCAAACAGAATTTCAAAAGGAGTTAATCCTTTTACATTTGGAACAGTTCTCATACTCAACAGTGCCAGAGGTAGACAGTGCACCCAGTTCTTTTGTGTCTCACTAATCAATTTCCTGAGCTTATTTTTCAAAATTCCATTGTGCCTCTCTACTAATCCTGCAGATTGGAGGTGGTATGCACAATGTTTTTTCAGAGAAATCCCAAAGTAATGGCTTAATTGTTGTATAGTTTGATTTACAAAGTGTGTGCCATTGTCACTATAAATCTTTTCCAGTATGTCAAATCTAGGAATAATTTCTTTAATGAGGACTTTTGCAACAGTAGCTGCATCTGGATTTTTAGTTGGAAAAGCTTCCACCCATTTGGAAAACATATCTATAATGACAAGGCAGTACTTCTTATTTTCGCATTTGTTCAGCTCTATAAAATCCATACAGATAGTATGGAATGGATACGGTGGTGTAGGGAAACTCCCTTGCTTAGGTTTCAATGCCTCTTGTGCATGATGCTTGTTACAAACATGGCATGCTGCACAAAAATTTTTTGTGTAGTTTGTAAATCCATACATCGTAAACACTTGATTCACTAACTGTACCATCCCCCCTGTTGAGACATGGCACTGCCCATGGCTCAACAAAGCTGCATATCTAAACAAGTTAGATGGTAAAACCGGTTTCTTCTCTTTGGAGATGTACAGCCCTTTTTCAAGAATTGCTCCTCGTTTTATCCATTTTTGTTTTTCTACATTTGTAGTAAGTGTCTGCATTGTTTTTAACATTTCTAAGTCTAAAATCTCAGATGGTTGTAATTCCTCACTCAAAAGAAATACTTCTGAAGCTGAAGCTGCTTGTTTTGCAGCTGTATCAGCCCTCACATTACCTCTTGAAATCCTATCCTGTTGTTTGGTATGAGCTACGCATTTGCAAATAGCTACTTTCTGAGGTAACTGAATAGAGTCTAACAAATCTAAAATAGTGGTTTACCAGTAGATGTTATCATTCCCCTATTTTTCCACTGCTGCGCAAAAACATGTACAGTAGAAAAAGCATACTGGCTGTCAGTAAAAATATTCACTCGTTTACCCTTTGCCAAGGTACATGCCCTTGTTACAGCAATCAATTCTGCTGCTTGTGCAGATAAGTTGTGTGGTAAAGACTTTGCTTCTAAAATCTCAATATCAGAAACTACTGCATACTCCACTAGATTCTGTCCTGTAGGACCCCTCCTACACGAGCTGTCCACATAGTATGTCACCTCGGCATCATCCAAGGGAACATCCGTGAGATCTTTTCTAGGTAGTGTCTTTTGCTCAATCTCCTGCAGGCAGCAGTGTGGTTTGCCATCTGCAGGGGTCGGGAGCAAGGTTGACGGATTCAAATTTGTGCATCGTTCAATTGTCATATGAGGTTGGCTCAACAGTATAGTCATACAGGAGAGATGTCTAGCAGGAGAAAAATATGCTACTTTTTCTTGCAGTAAAATAATCGCGACTGCATGAGGCACTCTCAATGTGAGAGGGTGGAATAACACTACTGAGGCTGAAGCATGCACTGCCATTGCAGCTGCGACTACTGCTTGTACACAGTGGGGCAGGGATCGCGCCACTGGGTCTAGCTGGGATGAATAGTAAGCTATGGGATGTTGTTTGTCCCCATGCTGTTGTGTTAACACTGATGTCATATAACCTTGCTTACAATCTGCAGTTTGGAAAAATCATTTATGATAGTTTGGTAATCCTAAAACTAATGAGGATGCTATCAGTTGTTTCAATTTGCAGAAAGCTGATTCTGCTTCTGGTGTCCACTGTAATAAATCTTGTGCTGCCATAGGCTTTTTAAATATCAAGTTGGTCAGTGGAGCAGATTCCAAGGCATAGTTTGGAATCCAACTCCGACAAAAATTAGTAGTACCTAGGAAGGACATCATTTCCTTCTTGGTAGTTGGTTTAGGTGCTTGTAATATTGCTGTTTTTCTGTCTTCATCTAATATTCTGCCCTCTTTGGATATTACATATCCCAGGTATTTGACCTGTTTTTTCCAAAGTTGTAGTTTATTTTTGTTTACCTTGTGTCCTTGAGTAGCTAAAAATTGTAGTAATGCTATGGTATCCTCTCTGCATTCTTGCTGGGTGGGGGCTGCCAGAAGAATGTCGTCGACATAAAGTAAAATCTGGCTGCCTTTTGGTGGGATAAATCCCACCAGGTTACTTGCCATTTCCTGTGCGAATATTGTTGGACTCTTACAATATCCCTGTGGTAGTCGCGTATATGTATACCTTTTCCCCTGAAATGTAAATGCAAACCAATGTTGACTGTCAGGGTGTATCGGTATTGAGAAAAACACATTGCTAATATCTACCACAGAAAAATACTTTTGTTGAGGTTTCAAATCATTTAATAAGGTATGTGGATCTGGCACCATAGGTGTCCTGGGTATAACTGCGTCATTTACAGCTTGTAAAACTTGGACCATAAGCCATTCTCCGTTTGCTTTCCTAACAGGAAATAAGGGTGTATTACATGGTGAATTAGTAGATTTTATCAATACTCCTTCCTTGAGTAAGGCTGCTATTGTAGGTTTGATTCCTATTTCTGCATCCTTTCTCAAGGGATACTGTCTCTTTTGAGGTCTAAATGCTGACTTTGGCATGATAGTAACTGGTCCTGCTGTATGAATAAGTCCTACATCTGATTTTCCTGTTGACCAGAGAGTCTCTGGTATGTCTCGTAAGGCTTTTTCCTCTTCTTCTAGTAAGAGTGCTACTCAGCTGTTCTCACTTGCCTGCAAGTGTACAGCTGGGTGTGTCTGTGTTATCCAATTCAGCTTCTGCTTTTGTACTCCCTGTTTGGAAAGTTCTAACTCTGTCTGCTTCTCCCACCTTGTGACTTTTTCTCCTAGGTCTGCCCACTTCACATTTCTATCTTTAGTCAAACTCACATGTGGTAATCGATTAGATTTATAAAGTGCTGGGAATTCCTGGGGCAATGAACAGCTTACTACACTGTTTCCTTCTGTGTCCCAGTACAGATTTCGTAATACTAATCTATTAGCATGGTTTCTAAACAGTTCTTGCTCATATTCTTTATCAGGTCCTGGTTTGCTACAGTAATATAGAGTGCAATGCAACAAATGCTGTTTATCAGTGTAAAGGGAGGGGGATTTACTGATGGCTACGTTCATCAGTTCTTCGGTTACTGCCCCTGGACCAGTCGTAACCAAGTCCTGGCTGTACCAATAAAATGTTTCACCCTCCGGTCGCACTACAAAAGTATCCATTTGTCGCTGTGCTTCCATACCCTACATAGTTGGAACTACTGCTATACCAAATATCTGCATTAGGTCTCTGCCCAAAAGATTTACTGGGCATTTTGCAGAAACAACAATTTTGTTTTTCTGGGTCATCCCCGAAACAGGGTCAGTTATTGCTATGTTGTGGGAGAGTGGCTCCCAATACAGCTGTCCATTAGCTGTTTTCACTAATATGTAATCAAGTGATTCTGAATTTTCTGGTAGTTTGGAAGGATGTATCAGGGTCTGTGAAGCCCCTGAGTCACACAGGAATTTAACTTCCTTCCCCTCTACCAGAAGTGTAACTTCCAGTTTTGTGTCTGCTATGTAGAGCTCTAGGCTCAATAATGCTAAGTCTAAAATTTCATTTTCTTCATTATCTGTGACTTCATGCACATCCTCTATTTCTTCTACCACATCCTCTACTCCTTCTATCACATTCGCACTTGTCTTTTCTTGTTTATTCCTTTCCAGTGATTCTTGACTATCATATAGTCAGTCCTCACCCTCCTTGTCTTCTGTGGTTACCTTTTTATTTTGCCTGCAATCCCTTGCTAAATGTCCCTTTTTCCCACATTTAAAACACTCACCCCTTTTCTTTCTCTCTTCAAAATCCTCTGATTGTTTATCAGATTGCTTGTTTCCCTGGGCATTTTTCTTACCCTTCTTCCCAGTCTGTACTACAAAGACTTTTGATCCATCTTCTACTGCAAATACTTGAGTTTTCTTTTTCTTTTTGCTATTAAAATGCCTTTTGGCATGTCTTGCATATTCAAGTAATGACTGTAATCTACTTGTACGATGATCTACCATGTGCTTTGTAATAAAGCTGCTAATGGGTGCAATACTGCCTTTCAAAAATGCATTCTTTAGCTGCTGCTCATATGGGGAATCATGTGTTTGGTCTTCAGGTACCTGCATTCCACAATGGTTATTAAAACACTCTAATAATCTGGCATAATATCTATCAACAGTTTCACCTTCTTGTTGTATGCATTGATTAATGCAAGTCCAGTCAGCCCTAGGCTTCCATTTTTCAGAGATTTGGTCTGTCAGACCTTTCACTCTGTTATCCAGTTCTGCGTTATTATGTGGGAGTGGCCTAAGTTCTGCGTCACGGGGATTCCAGTTGCCACTGATCATGTGCCAATCTGGACCCATGATTTGTCTGACTACTTTCTCTACTTCCTCTCCATTCAAATGATAACTTAACCTCATGCCCTGTAAGTCTTCTAAGAATTTTCTAAAATTAAATTTCGGATGGGGAATTCCCTCTGTGGCTTTCCGGATGTCTTCCGGTGTCCACGGTCTATATACTAGAAGAGTTGGGTCATGTCCTGCCTGTAGATTTGGTACTTCTATGAGTGGACATATCTCTTCTTCACTCATAGCTTGTGATTTTTTATTTATTTCATACAATTCAATATCCCCTCTTAAGTTGCATGTTCGAGACCTTGTCTCGATAGGATCTCTGACAAACGGTTTTGGTTTTGCAGGAACAGATGGGTATAGTGGAGGTGGATCAGCTTTTCCACTCGCTTCATATTCTGGTAAGGGAAGCGGAGGGGGCAGAGGGGCTGTTGCTATTACCAAGTTATTGTCTTCTTTATCTAAAAACATTGCTTTTGAATTTTTAATCTTTTGTTCCCTGCGGTTTGCTTCCTCAAGCCACCTGTGTGTCTGAGGAACTACTAATTGACGTTGCTTTTTTAGCTGACCTTTCGCGTCTGTTTTAAGTTGTTTGACAAGTTTGATAAGTGAAGGTTTATCAAAATTAACATCAAATTTGTATTTATTAACCCATTTTGTATAGTACCTAACATTGTCGGCACGCTGTAATTGCATATATTTTGTGTCTTCGGTTAAGGGTGGATCTCGGGAACTTTTTGTGCACTGATTTCCCATGTTGTCTTAGCTAAGTTGGAAATTGTTACGTAACCCTTTTTGTCACATGGTACCACGATTTACACTTCTTTACAGTTTATCTAGAATAACTGCCTACCTATTCTGTTTCCCTGACCTATGACAAGACAGCAATCTTTTTTGTCCCTGATCTGCACTTGCAAATCTCCCTGACAAAAACAAAAATACTGTAACAAGTCCCTGATCTAAAACAGAAAAAGGTAAATTCCTCCTTACCTGAGCCTCCGTGTTTGATCCCACTGTAACTGTTGACTCATCCTCCAATCGCAGATCAGAAACAGTGGCTGGCCTCTTTTGAACGACAATTCAGTCGGAGGTCTTTTCAAAGCAGAAGAACCGATGTGGCTTCTTCCCCGTATGGTTTCATGCCACTGGGCCCATCTGACCTGAACTAGAGCGAGAGATGTATCTGGCTCGAAGGACCAATCTGTCAAAGGAAAAATATACTTTAAAAATGATCAATACATGGTAGGTTCAGGTTAAGGCACTTTAATCTTGCAGCAAGGCGACAAAAATGTGCTAATACAGTTTGTCTAACTAGAATCAGGAAATACCAGCATTTTTATACATTTTCTAATAAGACATTGCCTACCAAGCTGACGTAGCAAATCACAAGTTTTAACATTATCGTTACATAGCAGTTGTTTTCATGCTTTTCTGCTTGTACCATCAATTTTTGTGAGAAACTTCCTAAGAAAAACAACGTGGCCTTGGCTGCCACCAGTTAGATATATGCAATGTTACCATTCAAGGTACTACGGCTAATATGAGCACAAAGCAAGTATAGATTGCAGTTCATTTCTCCAACAGTTCTTTGTCTGTCTTTATCTCTTCCTTCTGCAGCTGTGCACATTCTCATACCATGAACAGAGCTAATTGTTCAAAATCATAACATTATAGAATATAGCATTGTTCATTCATTGCTTCCTGACCTAGCAGATAATCACCTGTTTTTCAAGTACATTTCCAAAAGGCATAAACATGAATTTTGCTGTGCTAGCAGTTACTAGGTCAGAGGGCATCTTGCAAGTTTCAGAAAGCACACTGCAGTTTCAAAAGCATCTTTTAGTCTCATATAAAACTAAGTTGTATGTAATATAGTGTATATAAAATAGAATGAAAAACGTGTTAACTCTTTTAGTTTCTAATTAGCATTAAGCACACACATTAATACATATTTTTCTAACATGTATACTTGTTCTTTGTGTTTCTTTCTAATTCACCCGCTGCTCCCCCATACACCTCCAGTTCACCTATTCTGCATACAACACAGCCTCGCCTTTGAGGATTATACCATTACCCATCCCCCACACACACATATTCCTGGCACACCATCCATCACTGCTTTGGTTGATGGCCCATGACACGGTCAAGGTAACACATTGCATACATTACATATGTCAGGTACCTGTATGGTTGTGTGGACTACCCTGGCATGTTTCACCTTCCACATGCTGTACATCATGCACATAGGTACACGCCCATACTTAACTTTCATGACATGGTTAGTACACCCGGGTAATACCCGTGCAACTGTGACACATCCTGACAAGTACGGCTTGGACTGCATATGTGCGGATTTTGGCCGACTGCTATGATCATTGGTAGGGTGCCACCTTTTCATATGTCCAGGATGGGATATATTCCGGACACATATCTGATTGTACTGGACAACACATACCCACGGTCAACACTACGGATAATACTTTTCCTTTCTGCCTACATGTTAGCTTATTGTTGTAGCAGTTTATATGCTCCTTCTGTTTTGATTTCTTACTTATTCTATTTCTTGTCACATGTGGTATGTTACATATGGACATACCTATTGTATGTGACTATTACATGTGTTTTGGGATATAATTCTGTCATACAGTCGCTAGATATTTACAATTATCATGGTTTTGTTATGGACACATCTGCCCAGCTGTGTACTCTCCCTCACAATGTGGGACAGCTGGTGACCCTGACCATTGGCCTGGACGTAGCTATTGGCAGCGCGCTAACATGATGCGTTTCACTTCCACTTGGTATAACTATCTACACTGCGTTGGAATAGGGGCACACAGTTTTCAATGTCATTTGTTCGAGGGATTGGGACTCGTTATTCCCTACCGTGCATTTGTGTTTGCATCTTAATTTTGTGTTCTTAGGGACTGTCTTGCATGCTTTGCATACATTTCAGTATCCACGGACACTGACAGATGTGATTACTATTGCAGGCGAATTATTATATGCAAGCATTTTAGGTTGCATGTCGACAGCTGACATTTTCACTCCTCCGTGTGGCACTTCGACACGCCCTATGCACTCGCGCTCGTTTCCTATGCACATGGCTGTGGCAACAGCGTCCCTTCATTAATATGCATTTGGTGCTACTGCGCCATCTACACGCTGCACGGTCGGCACAAGCCTAACGCTGTCCTTGCACCGTGCTTCATGAATCCTGGGGCTGAACTTAATTTTTAACACCATTGAAAAATATGTAACCTCCTGATTTCATTATTAAAATTGTTTACCTTCAAAGCCATTATATGCAAATCATCCCTTTCTTTTTTTTCCTTATCTTTTATATTTGCAGTCTTGATCTTTCTTTTTTGGACTTGAATCATTTTTCTTATAGAGGTTCGTCCTGTAACCTGTTGTCAGTTTGCACTGTCTCTGTCTTTACTCTCCTTAGTCTGTTAACATTTATTTTAGTTTGCAAATTATCATCCTTATCAATACCAGCAGCATATTCATTTTGTTGTTCTTCGTTTCATGACTTGCACTTCCTCTGCTCTCCTCCTTCAGAAATAGTTTCCTTATTATCATTTTGTACAACATTAATTTCATTTTTAACATTAGTCATATTATCACAGGTAACATCCCTCTTTTCCGTCATATTTCTTTCTTTATTTAATCACAGTCCTGGTATGAGCCACAAAAAATAAATAAAATAATATATATACATATATATATATATATATATATATATATATATATATATATATACATTACACACACTCACCCACACACACACACACACACACATATATATATATATATATATACATATATATTTATATATATATATATATATACACACACACACACACACACACACACACACACACACACACACACACACACACACACACACACACACTTCCTTTTATTTCACCAATAATTATAACACATATAATAAATAATTATATGTTTTAACTTCTCAGTTTCAGTTTTAGAGTCACAAAACAATTCCATTCTCCAGCCCATCCTTTAACTTCTGTACCTATTAATAGATTACAAAATCTTTCTCTTCAGCATCAGTTCTGAAATGAATTGTCATATTAGTCTTTACTTGCAAATGCTGAGTTTTAAAAAAGTATTTGTTGAAAGGGTTAGCCCTTACCCTTGTTTATATACCTTCGGAACCTTTTTGTGCTCAGAAAAAGAAACAAAAATAAAGCCACAAAGAGCTTTTTATCCAAACAAATGAATTCCCTTATGTCATGGACCATTATGTCTAAAGGTAAAACAAAGCTGTCCAAAATGTCATATCTTTATAACAAATTATCAGTTTTTGCATTTATTCTTACCATGGGCTTTATGGTTGTCTTCTAAAGGCCTTCTTCTGCTGCAGCCGCTTATGTCTTTTTCGCTATATTAGTCACCTCTAGTGATGCCTTCATAATAGCATTTATTATATTAGCTACACCAGCAAGTGTTTGTAAGGTTGCTTGAGAAGTATCACTTTCTTGTGCCCCTTCTGTGTTACCTCCAACATATCACTCCAGAAAAGTGCAGAATTATCTACAGGTATATCTTGCAGAATTAATCACTGACGTTTATCTGACAAACCTCCTTAAGGAACCACTGTAATCTCCACCTCTGGAAGTTGTATTTCTGCTGTAAAATATTTCCCGTCACATTCCCCTACTTCTTTTATATATTTTGTGTCATAACTGAAGCAATCAGTTATTTTATCCTGGTTGTGGCATAGTGCTACTTGTGGCTTTTGCCATATTAAAATGTCCACCCACTCCAGAACAGGAAAACTCTCTGGAAAGAGTAAAAAAGTTTATTAGTGCCCTGAGCAAATTACTTGTAGTCAGTTTGAATATCACTCTGGTCTCTTCTGAAAAGAGGCCACTGACCTAGTGGGATTAAGACTCAAAAAAGGGTAAATAAATCATTATCAAACTATGCATTTCTGTTGACCTATCACTTTCCCAAGAGATCTGGCTTCAATGCATTATTCAGAGTTTAAGAAATAACTTAGAAAGTGATCCTACAGTTTTCCTGCATGAATGAGGCTTTCCTAAGATAACATCTACTGTAAAGTTTATGGAAATACTAGAAGCAGCAAGCATTAAAAAAGCACACATTTTATTCTTCCTATTTACAAGGATAAATTAAAAAACATAGCTCACTCAGCATTTAAATTAAATAAAATAGTACTTTTATAAATTTTCTTCAGCATATTTATTGTCCATACAACTCTTTTAATAATGGACTGCAGTCAAACAAAAGTTCAGGCTGTAGGTCTTTCTAAGATATTAATTGCAGTATAAATAGCTGAAATGGGTCTTCACACTCTTCCAAGTCTTTGGATGAGCTCTTGCTTACCCCTTGTTGATCCTTTTGAAGAGAAACTTTCTTCCTAGCTCTCTTTAGGCTATTTCCTTTTGTATCATAGTATCTAGCAATCATTGCATGGTTAAGTATCAGATAAAGTGTGTTGCCTATTTAGTTAATTGTGAGAATATTCCCACACAATCCTGCAGCATGCCTAAAGACACATTACGCATTTTCCAAGGCAATAACATTACATATAGTAGGGGTAATACACAAACAGAAATAGACAGTTTGTTGCATTCATGCTTTAAGGAAATTAAGGAATGGAGTGTAGATTGTTGATTTTTCAGATCATGTGTCTACATGGAGTGCATTCGGGGAAGATGATAGCTATGCTTTGTCTAGCAGTTGGTGCAGAGTTAATGCTGTGAACTATAGTTCCTGTAATACATCCAGGCCACCATCTTTTTGAACTATTAACATCAGCCAGGTGTTATAGATTAATACACACCAAAACAAGCAGTTATAAGAATATTTTTTTCCACAGGCTATCAAGTTCCTAAATGGTTAACTGAGCTTATTAGGCTGGGGTATTCGTTTTCCCAACCCTCCAAGGATTTTGCAGTATTGTTTACATATTGTTAATACTTGTTTCTTTCAGAGTTTATTTTAGTATTTCTTGCACTAAGTTGCACTTTGCACCTTGTATGTATATGTATATTTACATTTTTTGGCTTGTTCTTAATAGTTGTATGTATGTTGTTTATGTAATTCATACTTGGAGAGTCACTGAAATCTGAGTCAAATTCCTTGTATGTGTGCATACTTGTCCAATAAATATGATTCAGATTCTGATTCTGCTTCCCTCAAGCATTGTTTGCCTACTGTGTAACCTTGAGCAAATCACTTAACCAAACATTGATCCCAGCTCACTCCTGAAAAGGGATTGTGTGTCCAGTTGGTCTACCTAATTAACAAATAGGCATTATATTAAAATGGAACAGGAAATTAAAAGGTTAATCAAGGCAATAGATGAGCAAAAATTGTAAAGTTATAATTGAGCATAGCATAATGAAGGAATTTTATGACAATAAAACAATTTGGTAGGCTGAGTTAATTCTGTGTATAGGTGAGACAAAGGGTTACCTGCCCTACGTTCAAGCTTCTACATATTCTTGACTGGTAGGTACCTCAGAAGAGTAGCTGATCGGACTCAAGTGCAGTGCCATCATTTATTTAAGCAGTGGTGGCTAATGTCACAGCTGTCTGACTGAATGTGCCAAAATGTTAATAACTACAGCAAGGCGGTACAGTTCTGCAGTTCAGATTATTATTTTTTTTAATCTTCAAGTTGTGAGAGGTCTTTTTTTTCTTTTTTAATTTTGTCTTCATCTTTGGATTGAGCACCAGTCTAGGACCTACAAATGGTGCTAGTTAAACTAGTTATAGTTCTGGGTTAAAGTTAAAATTAAATTAACATCGTGGCTAAAGAAATAATATAGTAAAAATAAATGATGACTATATAGTGATATTAAAATATGAAAAAATCCAAAAAAGATTTCAATTTTTTGAGAAAAGAAAGAAAACATGTAAAGAAAATATAAAAGAGATGAGAGACATGATGGAGAGACAGATTTTTTGAAGATGAGTAAAGAAGAAATAAATCCATATAAATACTAAATAGAATTAAGAATATACATAAAGAGATAAGAAATGAAAAAAGAGAAATCGTGAGGGAGAAAGACGTATTATGGGAGCAGTAGAGGCCCCTGTTGAACATATATATGAAGTGTTTCATTGCCAAAAATTGAAAGGTTGAACTATCAAGTCACAATAACTCAAACTGTTTACTCAACTGCACAGTTAACAATACTAACTATACAAGGGGGCAAGCCTCCCACACCCAACCCCCCCGGTACTTATATATACTAACTCACAATAGTGAGGAAAAGAGAACTCTCCATTATCCTGAGTGTTCAATGACCAATGCCATATGTTCA